>NC_091181.1:6376051-6480706 GCF_040958095.1 Procambarus clarkii | reverse complement strand
TGCAGTAGTGAAGGGTGGCGGTAGTGAAGGGTGGCAGTAGTGAAGGGTGGCAGTAGTGGAGGGTGGCAGTAGTGGAGGGTGGCAGTAGTGAAGGGTGGCAGTAGTGAAGGGTGGCAGTAGTGGAGGAGGCAGTAGTGAAGGGTGGCAGTAGTGAAGGGTGGCAGTAGTGTAGGGTGGCAGTAGTGAAGGGTGGCAGTAGTGAAGGGTGGCAGTAGTGGAGGGTGGCAGTAGTGAAGGGTGGCAGTAGTGATGAGTGGCAGTAGTGAAGGGTGGCAGTAGTGGAGGGTGGCAGTAGTGGTGGGAGGCAGTAGTGGAGGGTGGCAGTAGTGAAGGGTGGCAGTAGTGATGGGTGGCAGTAGTGTAGGGTGGCAGTAGTGAAGGGTGGCAGTAGTGGAGGGTGGCAGTAGTGGAGGGTGGCAGTAGTGAAGGGTGGCAGTAGTGGAGGGTGGCAGTAATGGAGGGTGGCAGTAGTGGAGGGTGGCAGTAGTGGAGGGTGGCAGTAGTGAAGGGTGGCGGTAGTGAAGGGTGGCAGTAGTGGAGGGTGGCGGTAGTGTAGGGTTGCAGTAGTGTAGGTTGGTGGTAGTGAAGGGTGGCAGTAGTGAAGGGTGGCAGTAGTGGAGGGTGGCAGTAGTGGAGGGTGGCAGTAGTGAAGGGTGGCAGTAGTGGAGGGCGGCAGTAATGGAGGGTGGCAGTAGTGGAGGGTGGCAGAAGTGGAGGGTGGCAGTAGTGAAGGGTGGCGGTAGTGAAGGGTGGCAGTAGTGGAGGGTGGCAGTAGTGGAGGGTGGCAGTAGTGGAGGGTGGCAGTAGTGAAGGGTGGCAGTAGTGAAGGGTGGCGGTAGTGAAGGGTGGCAGTAGTGGAGGGTGGCAGTAGTGAAGGGTGGCAGTAGTGTAGGGTGGCAGTAGTGAAGGGTGGCAGTAGTGAAGGGTGGCAGTAGTGGAGGGTGGCAGTAGTGGAGGGTGGCAGTAGTGGAGGGTGGCAGTAGTGTAGGGTGGCAGTAGTGGAGGGTGGCAGTAGTGAAGGGTGGCAGTAGTGGAGGGTGGCAGTAGTGTAGGGTGGCAGTAGTGGAGGGTGGCAGTAGTGGAGGGTGGCAGTAGTGGAGGGTGGCGGTAGTGTAGGGTGGCAGTAGTGGAGGGTGGCAGTAGTGAAGGGTGGCAGTAGTGGAGGGTGGCGGTAGTGGAGGGTGGCAGTAGTGAAGGGTGGCGGTAGTGAAGGGTGGCAGTATTGAAGGGTGGCAGTAGTGGAGGGTGGCAGTAGTGGAGGGTGGCAGTAGTGGAGGGTGGCAGTAGTGGAGGGTGGCAGTAGTGTAGGGTGGCAGTAGTGGAGGGTGGCAGTAGTGGAGGGTGGCAGTAGTGAAGGGTGGCAGTAGTGGAGGGTGGCAGTAGTGGAGGGTGGCGGTAGTGTAGGGTGGCAGTAGTGGAGGGTGGCAGTAGTGAAGGGTGGCAGTAGTGAAGGGTGGCAGTAGTGGAGGGTGGCAGTAGTGGTGGGTGGCAGTAGTGGAGGGTGGCAGTAGTGGAGGGTGGCAGTAGTGGAGGGTGGCAGTAGTGGAGGGTGGCGGTAGTGGAGGGTGGCAGTAGTGAAGGGTGGCTGTAGTGAAGGGTGGCAGTAGTGTAGGGTGGCAGTAGTGGAGGGTGGCAGTAGTGGAGGGTGGCAGTAGTGGAGCGTGGCGGTAGTGGAGGGTGGCAGTAGTGAAGGTTGGCAGTAGTGAAGGGTGGCAGTAGTGAAGGGTGGCGGTAGTGTAGGGTGGCAGTAGTGAAGGGTGGCAGTAGTGAAGGGTGGCAGTAGTGAAGGGTGTCGGTAGTGAAGGGTGGCAGTAGTGAAGGGTGGCGGTAGTGTAGGGTGGCAGTAGTGAAGGGTGGCAGTAGTGAAGGGTGTCGGTAGTGAAGGGTGGCAGTAGTGAAGGGTGGCGGTAGTGAAGGGTGGCAGTAGTGTAGGGTGGCAGTAGTGGAGGGTGGCATTAGTGAAGGGTGGCAGTAGTGAAGGGTGGCAGTAGTGAAGGGTGGCAGTAGTGAAGGGTGGCAGTAGTGGAGGGTGGCGGTAGTGTAGGGTGGTGGTAGTGTAGGGTGGTGGTAGTGTAGGGTGGTGGTAGTGTAGGGCGGCAGTAGTGAAGGGTGGCAGTAGACGTTAGAAGGAACATTTTTAGTATCAGAGTAGCTAACGGATGGAATGCATTAGGCAGTGATATGGTGAAGGCTGACTCCATACACAGTTTCAAATGTAGATATGATTGAGCCCAGTAGGCTCAGGAATCTGTACACCAGTTGATTGACAGTTGAGAGGCGGGATCAAAGAGCCAAAGCTCAACCTCTGCATGAACAAATAGGTGAGTGCACACACACACACACATGAATCAGATTCTTTACTTACAATATTTATGATTTACCAATTTATGTTACTACCTACATTATCTTAAAATTTGTCAATCTGTTTCATAAGTTGATAACCTTGTTAATTATCACTTAATCATTAATTTGCTCAAGTAAAACATTTCACATTAATATTAGCTACTATGGTCTTGTTTGTGTTACAATTTTCTAGCAGTGTTAATACTTTCAAGCTTTAAGTACATCTGCGTCTCCAGTCAATATTTGTCTGTTCCCGTTGTTTATATTGCAGTAATGGACCCCATTCCCATCCTGTGGGTGGTAGTGGGCCCCATTCCCATCCTCTTGAGGTTATCTTGAGATGATTTTGGGGCTTTAGTGTACCCGCGGCCCGTTCCTCGGCCAGGCCTCCACCCCCAGGAAGCAGCCCGTGACAGCTGGCTAACACCCAGGTACCTATTTTACTGCTAGGTAACAGGGGCATAGGGTGAAGGAAACTCTGCCTATTTTTTCTCGCCCGGGACCACAGGATTACAAGTTCAGCGTGCTGTCCGCTCGGCCAACCGGCTCTCCTGTGGATGGTAGTGGGCCCCATACCCATCCTGTGAGTGATAGTGGACCCGATACCCATCCTGTGGATGGTAATGGATCCATACCCTTCTTTTAAGCAGTTGTGGACCCCATTTCCAGCCTGAAGACAGTAGTGGACTACAGTCCATCCTGTAGTTTGTTGTTGACTCCAAACCCATCCTGTGGTTGTTAGTTGACCCTTTACCCATTCTGTAGGCATCAGTGGTCCCCATACCTACCCTAAAGGTGGTAGTGGACCCCGTACCCATCTTGTGGATGATAGTGGTCCCCATACCCATCCTGTGGTGATATTGGATTTCATACTCATCCTGTGGGTGATAGTGGACCCTATATCCATCCTGTGGATGGTAGTGGACCCAATACCCATTCTGTACAAATTGAATTTTCATAGATTTCGATTTAGTTTCATTTTGATTTAATTATTTTCTGACATTGCGTTGGAATTGAGCTGTGTTGTTTACCATACTGTTCATTTCTTGACTATAAGTATAGATGCCACACCTGTGATAGGTAAAAACATTCTTTTTTTTTAGAATTTTTAAGAAACTGCCATCTGTTGCACGTAAGATCATCACTCGCTAAACTAAATATGTTACGATTTCATTTCAATGTTTCAGATTGCTTTGACAAATTGAATTTTCATAGATTTCGATTGATTTTCATTTTGATTTACTAATTTAGGGTAACATTGCATTCGAATTAAGCTGTGTTGTTAACCAGACCATTCATTTCATGAGTATATGTATAGATGCCACACCTGTGACAGGTAAAATACATGTTTTTTTTTTTTATAAACAGTGCCATCTGTTGCATGTAAGAGGTGCACATGCTATACTATATATGTTATGACTCCTTTTCAATGGTTCCACTTTCCTTGATAAATTAAAATTTCACAGATTTCAATTTATTTATATTTTTATTTAATTATGTTGTGTGACATTGCTTTGGAATTGAGCTGTGTTGTTTACCATACCAATCATGAATATAGTTTATTTTCTTATTTTTCATTTTTTTCATTTCGTTTTTTAAACAGTTTTTCTTATATTTCAGTGATGAGAACATCAGATCATTTGGTGTTCCCAATTATCTGATGGGAACATCAGCATATTTGGGAATTCATAGGACGAGGAAGTGGAGAATAGTTGGGAGGTCGAGAAGACGTGGGTAGTTTGGAGGCGCCAGGTGAATGGAGTTGTGGGGAAAAGTGGGGAATGGTGGGGGAATACGACGGGACGGGGGAGGCAGTAATGGTAGGAAGGACGAGGAGACGGGGGAGTAGGAGATGGTGGGGAGGACGAATGAACGATAGAGTGGGGAATGGTTAGGAGGACGAGGGGAGGGTAGAGTAGGGGATAGTGAGGAGAACAAAGGGACGGGGGAGGGCGGAAATGGTGTGGAGGACAAGGGGATGGGGGAGTGGGGAATAGTTGAGAGGACAAGGGGACAGAGGAGTGAGGAAGGGCTTAGAGGACGAGGGGACAGGGTAATGATGTGGGAAGACTGGGAGACTGGGGAAGGTTGCTGAGCCACAGCAATGTGTTTGTCGGGTACAGCTAGTATATAAATTCAAAAATAAAAATAAAAAAGTAATCTGTATGAAATAGTTTTAATCCCTTTATTTGATATTCAGCTAATAGTTCTCTGTTTTCTACATTCATCCATGTGTTGATAAGTGCAATAATAATATATATTTTTTCTGTGCAGACAAGAGCATTTAAATTGTTTATTTTTTCTAAGACTCCTACTGTTCGTGTCATATACCTAAAGTGTATTGTTATTTTGAAGCCTTTCTCCTTCCTAGTCCATTTTGCCAACTTTTCCCCACCAACACATACTTTGATTGCCTCCTTTTCACATATAAATTCTATCAACTAACAGTTTATCTACTAACAGCTATCTACTTTCATCTTTTATCTACGATAACTATGTACTAACGGTTTAAACCCAATCAAACCTTTCCAACCACAGATTCCAACGAGTTGGCAACAGCAACAACCCCATCACTGATGTGGAGTTGATGAATAGATGCATCCCATCCCGAGTATACATGTCATTCCATCCATAGAAATGTTCCCAGTTATCAATGAATGATATTGCATTTGATTTACAATATTTGTCCCGTCGGCAATTAACATTAAGTGACCTCGACAGCCATTAATTTCCAACTCCATTTATTGGAAGAATACCACATTTGATCGGGATTCCTCCCGTGCTCCTAATTCTATTACTATCCTAAATCTGTGTATCAGTTTAGGATGGGCCCAAATCTATGCAGAATTGGTACATAGTCAGGCTAGTCCCTAAACTACATGTGATGAATACACAACATGGCATATCCCTAAACTATATTGAAAGGTTTCACAAACTGTCAGGGACGGGTACATAACGAGGCTGGGACCTAACTATGTGGAATGAGTACAAAGAAAGGTTGGTGGAACACAAGGTTTTTACACGGGAGCAGTGAACAAGAAGTATTTACCCAAAAGAAACACATAACATTTTACTGGAAAATGAGATGCTGGAATCATTTGTGGAAGCCGAAGAAAAAAAAGCTTTAGAGATATGTAAAGCATACAGCATAGGACTAATTGTTTGATCAATTAATTTGATGAGAGGGAAGCAGAGACCACCCTCATGCACAATGTTCATGAAGAAAATTCTAGCGTTATCTCCTCCTGGTGCTTTATACTTAACACAGAGGGTCATTCACACATAAACACCCACAAACATAACACACGGTAAACACATTTAGACAACACATGTGCATGACACAGAAATAAGTCAGCAGTTACTAGTACCTGCACACAAATCTGAATCTCAATATACCATAATAATCACAAGTTAATATATATTTGTGAGATAAAAATGTTGGACGGGAGTCAATCCATTTGACGACCGTCAGTGGGAAAGACGGGATATAAAATCTTAAACTCAATATTGAAGGTGCAAATTACCAATGACATTACTGGTACCTGTTATGTTTCTCTGCAGAATCTGGTGAGCGAGCCGGGTGTGTCCTAGTATCACGTTCCTCAATGCTGACTCAGGAGAGGTCCAGGCTGTTACCAGAGAAAATAGTATTACTTGTGATAATACAGGAAAAACAATTTTATGATAAAACACATGAAGGCAATATTATTAGACATAATGTAAACATATCCTAATTAAACCTCGAGTCACCATATCTTAATTTTCGTCATTTGAAACATCGTAATATTGTTTCTTACCTCTTAAGTATTTCCTTCTTGCTTTTCCTCTCACTACTTCTCCTTCACATATGTCTTATTCATATTATTCCTTGAAGATTTGTGTTCTACAACATGTGCCTTGTAGAGATGCCTCCTACCTCTAGTGTCCCGTTGGTTTGTGTTCTACATGTGCCTTGTAGAGATGCCTCCTACCTCTAGGTCCCCGTAGGTTTGTGTTCTACAACATCTTCCTTGTGGAGATGCTTCCTATGTCTGGTTTCTTACGTCTGGAGGAGGCATGGTCGACGACTGGGAGCGGGGACACTAAGCCCCGAAGCCACCTCAAGGTAAACCAACAACCTTAACGTAACCCCATAGGCTATCTTGAGATCTTGAGATGATTTCGGGGCTTTTAGTGTCCCCGCGGCCCGGTCCTCGACCAGGCCTCCACCCCCAGGAAGCAGCCCGTGACAGCTGACTAACACCCAGGTACCTATTTTACTGCTGGGTAACAGGGGCATAGGGTGAAAGAAACTCTGCCCATTGTTTCTCGCCGGTGCCTGGGATCGAACCCAGGTCCACAGGATCACAAGTCCCGCGTGCTGTCCGCTCGGCCGACCGGCTCCCTAGGCTTGATACAATATCTACCATTAAGAGATGTTTCCTACGTCTGGTTACCCATAGGCTTGTGTTCAACAACATCTACTATGCAGATATGTTTCCTACATCTGGTTCCCCGTAGGCTTGTGTTCTACAACACGTCCCATGTAGAGATGTCTCCTACCTCTCCGTCCTCATACTCCTGAATTACTGTTTTTCAGTTTCGTATTTTAACATCTTTCTCAATACTTTTCACACTTCAATTTTTGTAATCCATTTTTTGCTGGCCTTTCCATCTTCCTCAGTATTCCACTCATTATTACTCATCAGTATGTCTCTCACCGTTTTACCGCTAAACGATGACATCTGATATATTTCTTTAATATCTCCCAATCCATGTTTTTCACCTGTCCTTCCTCATTCTCGTTGCCTTTATTCTTCTCTATTATCTCTTAATCTTACTAAGCTTTCATCAGTGCTGTACTTATTATCTCCCTAAAGTTAAGGTATCTTTGTTAAAGTATTTCTCTCCTCTCTTGCTCTTCTATCAATGTTTCTTATATCCTGCCTAATATATTTGTATTATCTATTATTACTATGGGGTAAACCTAGCAGGCAGTTATTTGTTTTTATTCTTTGTGAATATTTAATTTGTATTTTATTTACTTGATATTCTTAAGTTACTTCAATATTGAATTTATGGCTTTAAGTAGACTCTATGTAAGATTCAGCATTTCAGAATTTACCTGCACATAGTTGGGCATAAATGTTTACAGTTTATCCCACATTGATGGAGATAAATAAACCATGAATATTTTGTTTCTATTTCATATAAATTATACCACATATGGTGGTTTATATTAAGCTACAGGTAATTAATACTACAAATGTTATAATTTTCTTAGCTGTATGGTTACTATGGCCTGATTAGGCTGTCAATGATTCCTCCAACATCTGTTAGGGTTTGGCTACATGTTGTCCGGGTGCCATGTAATGGCGCCTAGCACTGTGAAGCAGCTAGATCATGAATGAAAGTGTCACAGATCATATAGTTGGTAAACAGGTGATAGCTCCAGATCACAAATTTACCTGTGAAAGAATGGGCATTAATTATGCCTCATTAAAATATATAATACAGGTGAGACATGAAATATTTGTGTGTGTAGTAAAGAGCATGACTCACTTTGTTGGGGTTGAAGCCCCACAGTATAACTGAAATGATATTTATCCTAGACTAATAATGACCACCATTACATGAATATTACACAAATCAGATACTATGGTACTCCTGTTATTGTAGAAGTTGCTGTGGCAAGTCACTATGATAGAAAAGTTCATCGTGCGTGAAGCGTGTTGCAAATCTCTTGGGAGTATTATCTCGTATGTGGTGATGTTCACATTTTTTCTGAGACAATGACACCGCCTCCTTCCCTGAGGAGGCGTTCCAACAATGTTCGGTTCCAATACTCTGTCATTTTTCTAAGTGTTTTAACAATAGCAAGGGAGCCTGTGGTGTATGGTATAATTATCTAAGAATCAGCCTTAGTGAATACTATATTATTATGTTTAAACACTAGACTGGGTCTTAAACAATAATTGTGGAAGCTTAAATACGTGTTATTGTGATGATGTCACGAAAAACTTCCATTATCTTTAACTTTACTAATGGCTAACTATATTATGTTAACATGTGTGTCAAATTTCTGACAATTCCAGTGTGGGGTGCGAAATACGGGTCGAAGTCCCAGTATGAAGTGCAAACACTTTATTCCTCACTCTCAGAATTATAGATATGCTTTAATTCGAGCTTACACTGTCGTTCAGCAGTTCGTTCTAGGCGTATGGTCCCATACTGGCACTTCAGTTAATAGAAGTTGTTGAGCATCTTCTTTTCCTGCCAGTTCTAAAGGAACTAGTTTCTCAAATGTTTTGAGAGTAGTGTTGCCTAAGCACTTTACTTTCACTATTCTCAAAATGTCCTGACGGTCTGGATGAATAGAGACTATTTGGACTATAGGCCACTCTGAGCGTGACCCATCATTGTCCACCAGAACTATGTCACCAGGGTTCAAGTTAATTCTGTTGTATGGGTTGTTTGCCCTGTAATGATACTCCCTCAGAGCAGTTAGGTATTCTCATGACCATAAGTCATTCCACCGACTTATCTCTCCTGATAGATGTTTAAATCGTTGTACCAAGTCACTCTCTGACATATGAAGGATCTTCTGGTTCCTCGTCTGTTAGGGACACTAGAGGCCTTAGAAGTCCCCCATACATCAAATGAGCTGGATTCAATGGGTCACGTTGAGAAACATCATCAGAGAGGTAGGTAAATGGTCGGTTGTTAACACTAGCTTCGATTTCTATGACAACGGTTTGGAGCTCCTGCATGTCAATCTTTTGGCGGTGCAGGGTTTTCCGAAGAGGCCGTATTATTGTACCAATCATGCGTTCATAGGAGCCTCCGTGCCATGGTGCTCTGGAAGGTATGCATTTCCAGTGGCACTAACGTTGATTTAGGGCAGTGCGTACCTTTGAGTGGTTCCAGATTTCCCTCAGACATGATTCCCCTGCCACTAAGTTGGACCCATTATCTGAGATCATTAACTTAGAGCTGGATCTATTAAGAAAAAATGCGAAAAGACTGTAAGAATGCCTCGGCACTCATATCGGGAGTCACTTCTATATGTACTGCCCTTGTTGTAGCACAGGTGAATAGGCAGATGTATACCTTCACTGGGATTTTATCCTTGGTGCCTGTCAGTGTTAGTGCTTCTGTGAAATGTACTAGAGTGGTCTCAAAAGGACGAAGATGAACTACTCGTTCCTTTGGGAGTGGAGGTGGTCCCGGATTAGGACTCACTCTGGCATCATAGCTCCAGCAGATTACACAGGATTTAATTATGAACTTTACAGTCTGATGACCTTGTGGTAACCCGAATTGTTGTCTTAATTAATTAATTAAGTCTGTGAGTGTATCTAGTACCCCACCATGCAGAGTGTTGTGTTTGTGTATGTGTAACACAATTAGCTTGCTAATTATGTGGTGACGAGGAAGTAATATTGGATTTATTGCTTCCAGATCTATGTCCACATGTTGTAAGCGGTCTCTGCACTTTATTAGGTTATAATTGTTTGTGTCAATGCAGAGACCCAAATCATTTTCAAGTTTCTTAGGGACATTGTAAAATTCCATCCTGAATGTATCTGTTTGGGCTCTTCTGACCCAGTGCCTTAAGAGACTAGGAAAATGATGCTTAATTCCTAGTTTCTTTAGAAAATCAAACACCACTTGTGTCACACCTATTAATTTGTTCAGTTCCAAGTACCAATTAGGGTCAATTACCAAAGTCCGAGGTAGTTCTGGATTCTCAGTGGGAACAGTGACATTGGTCACAATGACTTGTGGCTTTTGTTCTGGCTACTGGTCACTGACTAACCACTGAGGTCCATTGAACCACATCTCTGCTTTGGTTAATTGCCATAAAGTCAGGCCTCTGGAGAAATAGTCAGCTGGATTCTCTTTAGTGGGTACATATCTCAATTTGTATCCTGCTGATAACTCTCGTATTTTTTTAATGTGGTTACTCACGTAAGGATTTTTACTGTTATTATTTCTCGCCCACTGTAACACTGCCTAGTTATCTGACCATACCAGTGTTTCTTCAAAGTGGATGTTGCTTAAAGCCTTGATCAGATAATGAGCCAATCTTACTCCTAACAGTAGGGCTGTTAATTCCAGTTGTGGCAATGATTGTTTCTTAATCGGTGCCATTTTGGCATTTGATGCGGGCAAATTGGCTTGCTCATTTGATACCAGGTAAGCGACTGTGTCATATGTCTTTCCTGAGGTATTGCATAACACATGTAGCTTAAATGGTTGTTTTTCATTTACTGTGTTCCGAGGGAACTTGACAGTCTCTAGGATACTTAGATCTTTCACTAGCCCCTGCCACTTTTCTTTAAGACAGGTGTTAGAAGACCATCCCAGCCTATCTTCCGTTGCCAGCATTCCTGCATTATCAACTTTCCTTTTATCAAGATTGGACTTAACAGTCCCAGTGGGTGGAAGGGTTTGCTGACTTGGGATAGTAGTTTCCTCATTGTTAGGTTGCTGGTATCTGGCTCCACTGACTTGATGATCAACTGATCTGAAGTTGTATTCCATTCGACGCCTTGTAATCTGGAAATTCTGTTTCGATCAGTTGATTTAAATTGGTATTATTGGAGACCCACGACTGGAGAGGCATATTTGCTTCCAAAAAATCTCGATTGGCCTCATGGTATATATTCAGCAGTTTACTTTCACTGTTAGTTGTTCCTTGGAAATTGTCCACATAAAAGTTGTTGCTAATTTCAATTTTACTTGGGCTATTTAGTCCCCTTCAAGTGTGTGTCTAAGGTACTTTGAAGCAGAAACAGCAAAGAAGTAGCACCAGCTAAAACTGATGCAAACCTGTTGGTGATTAATTCACTGTTTGGATCATTAGGATCCTTGATCCATTGGAACTTTGTATAGTTATGGTCTTCTTCCTGGAGACCTACTCTAGGGAATGCTTTACAAATGTCGGCCATGTATGCATAAGTCCTTATTTGGAACTTTAACATCACGTCGTATAGCCTTTGAGTCAGGCTAGAGCCAGTTTGAAGGCAGTCATTCAATGAAATACTATTCTGCTTGGTCTCTGCACTACAGTTAAATATTATCCTTATTGGCATAGTAGTAGCTGAATTCTTCAATACTGCATGGTGCGGCAGGTAGTGTCTTTGTACCAGCACTGATCAAGGCCAAGCTGTGGACCAACGTTGGTAGCAGACACAGCAAAATTTGGAAGTGGGTGTATGTCTGTATACCCATGTGTTTTGTCGATGTCTCTTTTTATCAGTGCTTTATCAACCATGTGGGTATTGAAGTTTATTATGTGTACTCATCTATGTGTTATCGCATATTTTGTGTGTGCACGATCAACCTTCTACTTTGGGACCACGTCTCACTCATGTATGGAATGGAGAGAATTTTCAGGGAAAAGCACCAAGCCATTACAACTATATTGCACAAGGCGTTCTTACATAGTTTTATGTAAGAAGAGACTTTTTTACTTATTTATTTATTTATTTACATATATATATTTATTTATTACTGTATACAGGAGTTTTTGTATAGTTGTAAAGCCACATAAAGCCTTAGGGTCGTCATTAGTTACAACCTCGATAAATTAGGTATCAAGTTTTTGTTGGATTATATCATGGTACAATTTCAAGTTCTCAGGATGTCTATTTAAGCACATCACCTGTGACCTTAATTGGTTTTATGCCATGAAATGGTTTATGGGTTGCTGAAGGTGATTCAGCTTCCATGCTAACCTGACCCAGTACTGATTGTCCCTGTAAACAACTGAATCTAGGTATTGTTTGTAAATCTAGTCATCATCTGGACTAGGTTGTTTAGGGACAATGCCTAGAGTTGCTGGATCCAACAATTTATGTACAGGGGGATCAAGTTCATCCTCGGACATGTATCTGAATTGTTGTGGTGAATTTCACCTAGCCATGTGTGAGAGTATGGTCTCTCAAGATATCCCACAGCTGATTTGAATGGCTCATTGCAGTGCACCGTGCACCTAGTCATGCATAGGGCGCTATTTCTTGTAACCCTAGATTTAAATTGTTATGCGGGGTGTCCCCAGGATGCCCACATACCCAGGAATACTTTTATAATAAGGTGGCCACCATATGCCCAAGGATAAATTAGATACAGAGGAATTAAACATTTATGCCATGGAGACAGGAAGCACACAGTGGAAGATGCAAGGCGTGGCAGAAAGGGGACACCAGTGAAACGACAGATAAGATCTGACCTGTGGGGTCAGCCTCAACTGGCACAATGGAGAATAACAACTGTGACGTGGTCGTAACGTGTTCATGACGTCATCTCTGCTACCGATCATGTAACGATCAATATCATTGGTTCCGGCAACTTTCCTGCGACACCATTGGTCACTTCTAGACCTTGTGTTTGTGCTACCCATGAGGAGCTCTGCAACCACTGGCTAGGGTATTCACTCAAGGATGTCTGTACATGGTGGTTGTGTCCTTCTGTCTATTCAGCAACATAATACCATCCATTCCTCACTGTCAAGTTAAACTCAGCGTCTTTTCGATATACCAAGGCTCGCCCAGAATCATGATCATGACTATATTGTTTAGAAGCCTTCTAGAGTGACAAATTACCAGAGCAAGACAGACTGGTATCAGGTAACTCTTGGTGACAATTTGAGATTGTCTATGAGTGACCTAGAGTGACTTTAGTGCCGCTGCTTAAGTAATCTGTGTGTGACTCTTACCACAGTGCACTGCATGGTACCATATAATCAGCTACCACTCAGTACAGAGCGTTAAGCAGCCTCAAGCTGCCACTCGCCCTGTCTCACTCTACTACACGACGTCACTACCCGTCACAATCTTACTCACCGACATGCCATCAAGTGTACTCACCTAATTGTACTCACCTAATTATGCTTGCGGGGGTTGAGCTTTGGCTCTTTGGTCCCGCCTCTGAACTGTCAATCAACTGGTGTACAGATTCCTGAGCCTATTGGGCTCTATCATATCTACATTTGAAACTGTGTATGGAGTCAGCCTTCACCACATCACTTCCTAGTGCATTCCATTTATTAACTACTCTGACACTGAAAAAATTCTTTCTAAAATCTCTGTGGCTCATCTGGGTACTGAGTTTCCACCTGTGTCCCCTTGTTCGTGTCCCACCCGTGCTGAAGAGTTTGTCTTTGTCCACCCTGTCAATTCCCCTGAGAATTTTGTAGGTGGTTATTATGTCTTCCCTTACTCTTCTGTTTTCCAGGGATGTGAGGTTCAGCTCCTTTAGCCTTTCCTCGTAGCTCAATCCTCTCAGTTCCGGGACGAGCCTGGTGGCATACCGCTGAATCTTCTCTAACTTTGTCTTGTGTTTAACTAGATATGGACTCCAGGCTGGAGCTGCATACTCCAGGAATGGTCTTACATAAGTGGTATACAGGGTTCTGAAAGATTCCTTACACAAGTTTCTGAAGGCAGTTCTTATGTTGGCCAGTGTAGCATATGCCGCTGATGATATTCTTTTGATGTGGGCCTCTGGGGACAGGTTCGGTGTGATATCAACCCCCAGATCCTTCTCTCTATTTGACTCTTGCATGATTTCCCCTCCCAGATGATACCTTGTGTTCAGCCTCCTGCTCCCTTCGCCTAATTTCATCACCTTACACTTTCCTGAGTTGAACTTTAGCAGCCATTTTCTAGACCATTCCTCCAGTTTATCCAGGTTATCCTGTAGTCTCTGTCTATCTACATCCGTCTTGATTCTTCTCATAATTTTTGCATCATCAGCAAACATTGAGAGGAATGAGTCTATACCCTCTGGAAGATCGTTCACATATATTAGAAACAGGATGGGTCCAAGTACTGAACCCTGTGGGACTCCGCTGGTGACATCTCGCCACTCTGATGTCTCCCCCCTCACCGTTACTCGCTGTTCCTGTTGCTTAAGTACTCCCTTATCCACTGGAGCACCTTCCCTTTTACTCCTGCCTTTTGCTCCAACTTTATTAACAGCCTTTTATGGGGTACTGTGTCAAAGGATTTTTGGCAATCCAGGAAAATGCAGTCGGCCCACCCTTCTCTTTCCTGCCTAATTTTCGTTGCCTGGTCATAAAATTCTATTAAACCTGTGAGGCACGATTTACCATCTCTGAACCCATGTTGGTGGTGCGTTACAAAGTTATTTCCCTCCAGATGCTCTACGAGCCTTTTCCTCACGATCTTCTCCATCACCTTGCATGGTATACAAGTTAAGGAAACTGTGTGTGTGTGTGTCTGACTGTTAGGCATACAACACGCCCTCATGCGAGTTCCCTCCATGTCAAGTACAGTTCCATATGAAAGCCTGTCGTCAATGGTCTCACTTCATAACGAGTGAAACTAGCTGTCAGGCCACCTATGAGTTCTTGCATAAATGTGCCTGAGTGAGTGTATTGTAGAGGTCCTGTAAGTACAAGATTTTGTGTTTCATTATTGTGTCTGTCTGTGCATTGATCTGAGGGATCAACCACAGTTCTCACCTTCTCATACCTGACACAGGTAGAGGTGGAGACCTAGACACCCGACAGTGTATGTGTGTTTATCTGTGTGGTATCATGACATTACACTTGTCTGTGAATGTGAGCTTCACATACACCACACATTTAGTTATTGTGTAACATTATTATTGTTCATGATTATTGCCTGTCTCATTGACAGTGCTCATTGACAGTGCATTTATTGCACATCATCATTACCCGAGCATCCGGTTGGAACTCCTGTTACCCCTTTGCACACCAGCAGTTAGGTTTGCCGTGTTAATAGTTTACCGTGTAACAATCGAGAAAGAGTTGGCTGTCAATTGTGTTAAGTTAGGTGTTTCTCCATGAGTGGATCCGAATCGATTAGTCAGATGTCAAAAGTCTCGCTAATGCAACCGTAGCCTTTTTGACGCCTCTCTTAAGTAAATCAAGCACCCTTTGTGTTAGTGGTTAAGTTTGTAAATAAACTACTGGTAAACATTATGTGTGTTTCCATTCAACCACTTCTGCATACTGCTAACTATTACTTTAGCCTTCAACTCCAGATGTCTTCAACACCGAGTTGCCTATTATTCACTAAACTACAAATGTGATGAGGACCCTGGGAGTCCCTTAAAGTGTTTCAAGCATTGAGGAGATTCCAACAACAACGTGGAGCAGGACCAGGTGAGGCTAGTCTGAGAAGAGACCCTCAAGGACTCTAACTCGACCTTACTCCCAGGCCCTGTACAGTTACTCTCGTATTTTCTTTGCTGGATTCTGACAGCTTCGTGAAACGTCTTCCATATGTACATTGGTGACGTACGCATTGAAGTCGGGAAAGTAAAAGAGAAAACCCCATTTATGGCGCCCAGCATGATTGGCTTAGTTGGAACCTAGGAGCTAGGTTGTAAGGTTTCGCACTTAAATTTCCCTGAAAATTCAAAAGTGACGAGCAGTATTAAGAGGTCGTTTAATGCCCTTTTAAGTACACACACCACTAGTATGTCTGAGTGTGGAGAGTTCAAACAGCACAACCTGTATCTTTGCTTGGCCATGACCGCTCGTAGACCTGACGACTATGACACTCTTACTGAGCAAGAGTGTAAGGAACGAGTGGAGAAGCATTTGAGGGCCACGGAAGAGGGGATCCTAACAAGCACACATGCT
Source organism: Procambarus clarkii (assembly GCF_040958095.1). Taxonomy (NCBI): domain Eukaryota; kingdom Metazoa; phylum Arthropoda; class Malacostraca; order Decapoda; family Cambaridae; genus Procambarus; species Procambarus clarkii. Next base: position 6,464,742 of record NC_091181.1, on the reverse strand, counting down.
GGGTAATACTGAGATGGCGTGCACGAGTCTTATCATACTGAATGAGGCTATCGGTGGTGACACCCCTGTGAGAGATAACACAGTGGGAGAGACCTCAGTGAGAGACAACTTGCTGGTAGAGACCCCTGTGGGTGACGTCACCGAGAATGATGTCACTAGTATCACGCACAGTGCGAGAGAAAACAGAGTCGTGCGGGAATCTAGCCCTGTAAATACTCCGTTAGGGATTTCTATGGCGAAGAATCGTATTCACCTTAGAGGAATACCGTAACAAGGTTAGGGGGTTGGAATTATAAGGGAATAAAGTAGCAGAGCAAGCTATGAAACTTTGGACTGATCAACAGAACAGGGAAATCAAGCTCTAGACTGATCAGCAGAACAGAGAGAGTACTGAACGCATAGCTCTCATGCAGCTGCAAGCGAGGCAGGATGACCAGACAAGCGGCCGTTCAGCAGAGACTAACCTTGAACAAGGTAAGACTGTCAAACTAACCAAACTAGCTAATTTTGATGAGAGGGGCGACTTGATGGATGTATACATCAAGCATTTCGAAGGTCACGCCGCTGATTGCGGGTGGGAAAGATTAAAGTGGGCACTTGCTCTTAGTGCGTTGATAAAGGGTAGGGCACTAACCATTTATCACAGTCTGGGTCCACACCAGCACGGAGATTACGAGGCATTGACAACAGCGCTGCTGAACGGTTTTGGCATCACTGACGACCGGATGTTAGAGAATTTCCGTAGGGCTCAACTGCAAAAAGGGGAGACATATGTGCACATGTTATAGCGGTTACAATCGAGTCTAAACCGTTACTGTGAACTCATGGAAACTGCTCCTGGGAGCAGGGAGTTCTATCAACTGATGATTCGTAAACAGTTCCTAGAGGTATGCAAATCGTCTCTCCGCTTCAAGCTCAAAGAGCAGGAGGTTGTGTCAAATTTGTCTATGGCCAAGCAAGCTGATCTGTGGGCTGGGGCCAGGAGAGAGGTGAAAGGGGTGAAGCCGCATGAGAAGCATCATCATGCAACATGGTACTGGCGAGGGAGCTAAGCCTAAGACTGGTGTGCCAGGAGGAGGGGGAGGGAAACTCCTCCAACAGGCATGCGCACAAGTTTACACCTGTGGTAAGCCAGGTCATCGGGCAGCTGATTGCAAGGCAAAACCGAAGCCAGGTTACATAGCAGGTGTGAGCTCAAGTGGTAAGAAACATTCCAACATTGGAAAGAATCCACTAACTTAGACCCTTGAGGTGGTGGACGGAAATGTTAACGGAAAATTGGCGAAAATCTTCCATGACAATAGCACCACCACCTAAATGTGAGAAAAAGCTTAGTAACGCCAGGATCTGAGACAGGTAGACACATCTATGTTCAATCCTCATATGGCTATGCTAAGGAGATGGTGGAGGTGTATGTGTGTGTCGACATACCATACATCAAAGGAAAAATTCGTGCCGTTCAACAGAAACGTGCTGTATATGGTCTTTTACTGGTGAATGTCCCTGGAAGTCCCTGACTGCCCAAGCCTATCCTCAAAGAAAACGGGGGTGAGTGAGGAAGCTGCCTCAACTGCGTGCAGCCGTCCTCAGTTAGCTGGGGAAACGGGTAACTCACTCGGGGGTGACGTCACAGGGAGTGATCACACCCCCGCACCGCTGAAAAAACAAGGGGAAGAATAAGAGAGAGAAGGCAAGCTGTGGAGTAATGGAGGGAGAAGCAAAACCCATGGCGGAAGCGACAGAAACTCCATTGACAGGTAACTCGCTCGTGGCAACTTTCATCACGAGGTCAGAGAGCAACAAGCCGATTCGCCCAGGAAAACCCTTGAAATTACGAGACATTCAGGGAGTGTCTGCAAAAGTGAAAAAAGTAAAAGAACGCAAGTTCAGTGTAGGTGACAAGGTACTTTTGTTACTTCCCACCAGCAGGAACAAGCTCTTGCTGCAGTGGAAGGGCCCATTCACGGTAGTGGAGTGCTCGCACTTGATAAACTATGTGCTCGACGTCGATGGTGCCAAGAAGAAGAAGTACCACGTCAATAAGCACAAACGCTACGAGGACCCACCTGTAGTTGGATCCACAAAGCTGAAGAAGCATGTGAAACGTAAGAACAGGAGAGGACCACATAGCTCGACATCGACAGGACCGACCGACCACCCCCTGCCCTTAGCAACGATCGCCGATGTTTCAGTGATAACAGACGATGAGGAGGTAGGTCAGCCGGGTCTCTTGAATAAACAGCAGCAGGAGACACACCGAGATGTTAAGGTTGATGATCATCCTTCTGAAGATCAAGTCGACCAGGTTACTCGACTGGTAGCAGATACTCTCTGACGTCACTAGAGCAGCAAAGGTAGAGGGTCACAGCATACTTTTGCTAGAGCAACAAGCAGTACGAACAAAACCATAGCCTGTTCCTCACCACCTTGTACCACAGGTGAGAGAAGAACTGGGATCTATGATTAACGCGGGAGTAATAAAGAAGTCGACCTCACCGTACTCAAGCCCGATGGTGTTAGGGAAGAAACCTGGGGGAGGTGTGCGCATCTGCCTAGACTTCAGGGGGCATTAGTTAGCTTTTTAAACTTTGTTCAATATCAACAAATCTTTTTGACAAGTTGTACATGAAAACTTGTATATGAAAAAGTTTTTTTTTTTCAACGAATATTACTCATTTTCAGTGAGTTGTACAACCACACGTTTCATATATAATCATTCTATGACAATTTTCTGACACATTAGCATATAATAAAGGATCATTATGCCGTGGATTTTCCAAAATATGTTTAGTTTTACTAATACAAATAGTCAAAGCTCCCCAAAAAATTATGCAAATAGATCATGTTTATTACTATTATAAAATCAATAAATGAACTTAGGAAAAAACGCTGTCATCAGATTTTAGAGACATAAACTTTACATATAAGGTGAATGTTTCAGGTAAATTGAATAAAAATGAAAGAGTAGCAACTCCGTTTATGTTACTTAAAAATAAATAATTAAAAATTAAAGTCTAAGGTGTTGCCATCTGTGGCTGAGGTGGACATCAACCAATTTCCTCCAAAATTGGCACCCTTAAAAATAAGCTTACGTGCAGTCGGGTGTATAAGTTTCATGCAAATCGTCCAATAAACAAATAAGAAAAATAAAATTAAAAAAAAATGAACCTAATTTTTTGGGGATAAAACTAATTATTAAATATTTTTAATATATGCTATTGTGATAGCTGAGAGTCATAGACATTGTTTCAGTTGACACTTGTGTATGATGTAAATTTTTTACCATTTTGGAAATTTTGTGACACATAATTCAATATTTTTTTCTCCCTTGCTATTTATGTTACGATGTTGAGACTTGGACCAGATGAAACCCTTTTTATATACAACTCGTCAAAAAAGTTTGATTGAAATCGAACGAGTTTTCATGTATTGTATATTTTTGGCATATTTGGAACTAATGCTCCCTTCAGGAAGTTGAACTCCATCATAGAGTTTGATGCTGAACCAATGTTCAATCAAAATGAGATCTTCTCGACGTTAGCTTCAAGTTGCTTTTTCTTCAAGCTTGATCTGACAAAAGGATTTTGGCAGAGTCCATTAGATGAAGACAGTAAGCGCTGCACTGCCTTCATGACTAGCGAAGGTCTCTTCCAGTTCACGTCCTCCCGTTTGGACTGGTGAACGCCCCGGTCGTGTTCAAGAGAACTATGCGCAAGATCTTGGGGGGAATTACTGGAGTAGAAGTGTTCGTGGACGATGTGCTCATCCACTCTGCTACGTGGGAAAAACATCTGAGCTTGCTAAGGCATTCCTACTTCTTGTTCGCAAGACTACAAGAAGTAGGAATGGTTGCAAAACCCACTAAGTGTGAGTTGGGGTACAAGGAAGTCAGGTCCCTTGGTGACGTGATAGGGGTTGGGTTCACCAGGCCGCTGCCTGAGAAGATCACCAAGATCAGTAAAGCTGCTCCACCCGCCACAAATACACAGGTTAAGTCATTCCTGGGACTTGCAGGGTACAATAGAACTTTCATTCCAAATTTCACGTCCAGAGCAACTCCACTAACTAACCTAACCAAGAAGAATGCACTAGTTGGAGTATGTTGGAAAGAAATGGAGAACTCAGCATCCTCAATGCTCAAGAAGAAGCTCTCTGAAGCACCCATTCTTAGACTACTAGACTCTACCAGGGAGTACATCCTACAGACAGATGCCTCAAATACAGGTATTGGTGCTGTACTCATACAAGAGTACGCCGGTGAAATCTGGTTAGTTGCATACTCCAGTCGTATATTGAGCGATGCTGAGCAGAAGTACTCCACTGTAGAAAAGGAACTCCTTGCTGTTGTTGTGGGAGTAAGGAAATTCTACCAGTGTCTCTACGGGTAAGCACTTCAAGTTTCAGGTAGATCACCAATCCCCATAGCCACATTAGCACGGTAAAAAACGCAAATCCTAGAATAATGCGTTGGGTGTTGTTCCTTCAACAGTTCACATTTAGCAGGGTTTATATAAAGGGAGCCGACAACGTAGGTGCTGACTGGTTGAGTAGGTCAGGTGTGATCAACGAGACGTCGAACGAGGGAGACGTAAGCGAGGAAATGCAAAAGAATCACCGGACATTGGTTCCCAGTGTGCCTCTGATGTATCAGGCATGACACAGGTGGAGAGAGGCAGTGGACCGACTAGGACCATTGTGGGTTTTAAGGCGTTGAGCCGACCCAGAGCTGGAGCTACGTCCGACCACAATGTCTGCTCAAGACATTAAACGATAGCCACAGGTGACCCTGTGAAAGAAGAAATTCCTCACTTTACAGAAGGGAATAGTCTAGACGAGGACCCGCCCCACCTAGCAGTATAGAATACGGAATCAGCTCGACACAACCGCACCTCCTGCACTCAGAGTACATGCACATGCGTCAGCAGTGTGAGGTTATAACGAGTCACCACTCTGTGGAGCTCGCTCTTTAGTTGAGCGGTGATGTAAGAGTATGGTCTCTCAAGATATCCCACAGCTGATTTGATTATCTCATTGCGGTGCACCATGCACCTAGTCATGCACAGGACACTATCTCTGTTAACTCCTGGATGTAAACTGTCATGCGGGGTGTCCCCAGGATGCCCACATAAACAGGAATACTTTTATAATAAGGAGGCCACCGTATGCCCAAGGGTAAATTAGATTCAGAGGAATTAAGCATCCATGGCATGGAGTCAGGAAGCACACAGTGGAAGGTGAAAGGCGTGGTAGAGAGGGGGGAAGCTAGTGAAACGACAGAAAAGATCTGACCTGTGGCGTCAGCCTCAACCGGCACAATGGAGAATAACAACTGTGACGTGGTCGTGATGTGTTCATGACGTCATCTCTGCTACCGATCATGTAACGATCAATATCATTGGTTCCGGCAACTTTCCTGCGACACCATTGGTCACTTCTAGACCTTGTGTTTGTGCTACCCATGAGGAGCCCTGCAACCACTGGCTAGGGTATTCACTCAAGGATGTCTGTACATGGTGGTTGTGTCCTTCTGTCTATTCAGCAACATAATACCATCCATTCCTCACTGTCAAGTTAAACTCAGCGTCTTTTCGATATACCAAGGCTCGCCCAGAATCATGATCATGACTATATTGTTTAGAAGCCTTCTAGAGTGACAAATTACCAGAGCAAGACAGACTGGTATCAGGTAACTCTTGGTGACAATTTGAGATTGTCTATGAGTGACCTAGAGTGACTTTAGTGCCGCTGCTTAAGTAATCTGTGTGTAACTCTTACCACAGTGCACTGCATGGTACCATATAATCAGCTACCACTCAGTACAGAGCGTTAAGCAGCCTCAAGCTGCCACTCGCCCTGTCTCACTCTACTACACGACGTCACTACCCGTCACAATCTTACTCACCGACGGTGCCATCAAGTGTGTGTGTCAGTCTGTTAGGCATACAGCACGCCCTCCTGTGAGTACCCTCCGTGTCAAGTACGGTTTGTTTGGAAAGCCTGTCGTCAATGGTCTCACATCGTAATGAGCAAAACCAGCTGTCACACCACCTACGAGTTCTTTCATAAATGTGGCTGAGTGAGTGAATAGGAGAGGTCCTGTAAGTACAAGATCTTGTGTTTTCTTATTGTGTCTGTCTGTGCGTTGATCTGAAGGATCAACCACAGTTCTCCCTTCTCATATCTGACCCAGGTATTGCTGGAGACACCCGACGGTGTATGCATGTTTATCTGTGTGGTATCATGACATTACACTTGTCTGTCAATGTGAGTTTCACATACACCACACATTTAGTTATTGTGTGACATTATTATTATTGTTATTGCCTGTCTCATTGCCATTGTAGATTTATTGTGCATCATCATTACCCGAGTATCAGGTTGGAACTCCTGTGATCCCTTTGTACACCGGCAGTTAGGTTTACCGTGTTAATGATTGGCTGTCAGTTGTGTTAAGTTAGGTGTTTCTCCACGAGTGGATCCGAATCGATTAGTCATTTGTCACGATTCTCGCTAATGCAACCATAGCCTTTTTAACGCCTATCTAAAGTAAATCAAGCACCCTTTGTATTAGTGGTCAAGTTTGTAAATAAACTACTGTTAAGCTTTAGGCAGTGTTTCCGTTGAACCACTTCTGAATACTGCCAACTATTACTTAAGCCATCAGCTCTAGGTGTCTTCAACACCGAGTTGCCTATTATTCACTAAACTATAAATGTGAAGAGGACCGTAGGAGTCCCTTAGATTGTTTCAAGCATTGAGGAGGCTTCAACGACCAACATGGATCAGGACCAGGTGAGGCTAGTCTGAGAACAAGGACTCTAACTCGACCTTACTCCCAGGCCCTGTATAGTTGCTCTCGTATTTTTCTTCTGAATTCCGACAGCTTCGTGAAATGTCTGCCACAAGTACATTGGTGACGTACGCTTTGCATTCGGCCGAGCAAAAATAGTAAACCCACATCATGCAACCATCACTGGTTTGACTTGTAGGGGGTCTACAGGTGTGGGTTGTTTCAGCTTCAATACTGGGCCTGTTAGCAAATTGCCCCGATCCCTACAGACATTAACAGGTTCATTCCCTGCTGTTTATCTTTTCCTTTGATAAACGCATGGTAGACGTCTAAACCAACAAGGATTCCAGTATTGAAGAGGTGGTCAGACGTGAATTTGTCAGCCAACTTGATTCCTTTGTTACGAACCCGGATCCAGCGTCCTAGCCTGGAGCAGTGACAAACACGCCATCTGTGGGCCAGCTCCCGAAACCCCCGCCAAACGGACGACGACACCTAGTGAGGACAGCGTGTACTGGCCTCGAGGACCAGTTTCCAGTCTGGTTCAGCGCTCAACACCGCCGCTCCTGACCTCTGGTAAGGTGGTGCTCCGACGATAGCGCCATCTATGGACTGGATATGTCGGGCGTTTGTATCTGAACCTGTGAGTGTGGTGTATTAGTGTCCCGGTTATTAATGACGTGTCTGCTTACAGAGCCGACCTGGGACCACTGTGTTGAAGGTGGAGTCAGTCTACCCGAGGCAGCCAGTCTCCATACAGTGAAGTTTGCTGCAGCTTTTGTGACGTCGTCCCCCCGGAAGAACACTGTGGTGTGTTAAGCCTGCCAGTGGAGTGGCAGTGGAAGGATTTACCCGGGACCGACGGTTGGAGACGATAATCCACTGGGGTATTGAGGACAGGAGGGTGATTGGTGATATCACACGAGACTCCTGTCTAGGGCGTACCCCTTTTATCGTTCGTGGAGTGGCCGTGCCAGCCTTGGTGGCTCAGTACCTGCCAGCAGACCTGCTGGACGTGTGGTTGACGGCCTCCACGACGGTGCCCCCAGTGGACCTGTGTTGTGGCTGACCTGTGGCCAGGGTAGACTCGGCGTTCTCAGAGGACACGTCTTGAGGCCACGAAGAAAACACCGCGGACTCAGCACCTAGCTTCGAGGATCCATAGTCTCCAGCAGAAGACTACAGTGTCGATCCCTTTGTAAAGTGTTAATACCCCTCCCCCTTGTGTACTCTATTATTTTATATATTTAAATGGTGATGGTGAAGATTATATTATATTAAGTTCTTAGCTTTCTTTCCCTACTCCCTTTAAGTTACTTGCGTCACGGATCTCATCCCTTGATAGCCACTACTGGCTTGGGAACGGATACTTATATCTTCCTCTAACTACATCAGAGTAAGAACCCCGTTGCGTCCCGAGAGGGCCGTAACATCCTTTTTCTTGTAGAAATTTGGTTGTTGTCCCTAGACCATAAACATACAGGTCTGATGGGATTTTGTCTACGACATTAGCCTGTACCCTTCGAGCATAACTGCCTAAACATACTTAAGGTTCGACTATTCTGTAGACTTGGGCTCCAGAGTTAGTCAGGAATCCCTCTATGTCTAGTTTCATCTCTCGTACAGGCTTGAGTTTCAAGGCACCTACCAATTCTTGGGTGATAAATGTGCTTTGGGATTCTTGGTTAAATAATCCACGAATGGTGGCCTTGGACCATCTGTTCTTAAGGAGTAATTGGGCAGGGAGCTAAGCTGAATTACTATCAGACTTTGTTGATAGTACACTTACATCTGGAAGTACTTTACAGAATTGTACAGTAGTGGAAGTTTCTTCCTCCACCTGTGGTTAGAGAGCCTTTGTACTTGTGTCCCCACACTGTGCTGCATGGTGTTGACTCTTATTGCACCTATTGCAGGTGCGCATTTGGGGTGCACAGGTATCAGGGTTATGTGGCCTTAGACACCTGGTGGATCTGTGTAATTACTTGAGTCGCTTTACATGTGTAACACGATCAGGATAAGTATTGCAGTTGTACATGGAACGTTCTTCATCACAGAATATACACGTCCTCCATACTACAGCTCCTTTGGGAGACACCATCTTGGGTGACACAGTAATGGTAGGTTCGGAGGCACCCACTGCATATGTGCCCACACTGCCTTGTTTCCACCTTGGGGCGGAGGTAGATGTTTTAGGTTTATTTAGAGTACTGTGTTCTCTGTAGTTTACTGTGGGTGGTTGACGGAGAATTAGGAGCTGATTTACAATCTGTTTGCTCTCTGTTGTTCTATAACAGAGTGTAAACCTTCCGTAATCTCCTATACTGTCAGAGAAGATATGTTGTGCAAGGTACACAACTTATCCAGTATTTCACTGGCTAATTTGCATTTTACAACAATTTTAGTTATTCACCCCCATTTAAATCAATCTTATGACTGAGTGCTTTGAGTAATGACTCAAGCACCACTCTAACGGCTTGGAGTAAGTCAGTTGTTCCATCCATGGATGGTAAGTCCAAAAAACTTTTAACTTAAAGTGTGGCAGCTCGTTCTGGATCAGCATAATTTTCCTTTACGAGCTGCACTGCACTATCATAGCCGTCATTTGATAATGTTAAATTTCATACCACTTTTAAAGCCTCCCCTCTTAACTGTCTCTGTAAGTATGTAAATTTGGTGGTTTTAGGGATAGCTGCATTAACATCCACTGTATCAACAAATTTGTTCCAGAAGTTATCCCCATTTTTATACTCTGTTCCAGAGAATGTTGGTAACTGATGGTAGTTTAACTTCTGGTTGTGTCGTGTTAAAGGAAGCTGTGGTTGTAATGTTTGTTGTTGTCTTGTAATGGGTTATTACATTGACAAAGGACTGTAATTTGGCTTGAATGGTATCTTCATAATCTGCCTGTTCATTTAGACAGCCTCAAATTCACTATCATCTATGGTAGTGTCAGTAAGAACAGCCACATATTTCTCTATTTGGTTTCTTACTTGGTCAAATTTCTCTTTGGCAACCTTATGAAAGCCCTTCAGTTCGACATGATCAACTGGAATTTGTTTACACAGATCCTCGCATTTACTGATCTGTCTGGTTAAATAACCTTTAAAACCTGTGAGAGCCTGTTTAATTTTTCCTGTAGTAAACATGATGGCTGCTTGGGCAAGCCTTCCTACAGTTGTACTAGGGCTATGCCTTGTTGGTGTTGTGGCCGAGGTGTTGCTCCTAAGTGCTGAACAAACACCATAGGTAGTATCCTAGGGTCACTCTTGTACTAGGTTAGAAAATCCAATCTCCTTGGAGGTTTTTAAAATTAATACACACTTATATATATTGTGACGATAATCTCCTTCAAGAGAGATTGAGCCTGCTCTTCCCTCCTAAGTTCGTCGCTATACATCCCTATACAACTAATATGGAAGAAATATCCAACAAATACAACACCAAGGTTTGCCAGAGAGCAAACGTATTCAGCACCAGGAACACCTGCTCCACCTCCACCACTCGAACCACCAAACTACCTGTCCGTCGCCTGCTCATCGCTGATTGGCTGGTGCCCAGTCGCACCTGCTCCCTACACCCGACACTACCTGATGTCTGAGCCACCACGACCTACAGCCCTCAGAATATCCCGTGCTTTCCACAAGTTAACACGTCTCGTTGGTAGACTAAGATCTGGCTTACGTGTACTAAGAGAGGTGGCAGCTTAGAGCCAATATTCCTGCACCCATATATTGCATTGTATATTGTTCACTTGTTATTACTCGCTTGCCTTAACGTAACTTTTCATTTTGCCATTTGATTATTCTTATTATTTTGATTGATTGATTTTATGATACGAATTTTATGTCCATTTTATTCATGTTTTGCTTTTCTAACGTAATTAAAATTTCATTGTTAAATTTACTTGTGTTTTGTGTGTCTTCCCATTACCGTACCACAAACGAAAGTTCCAGATTTTCTCTTTTTGTTTCTTTATGTGACGAGGCCATACCCCTAGCTTTTGAAACAGCCGAACACCAACGCGTTACCGTCACATATTAAGTGGGGGCCTGTCCTAGGAGCTTCACTCAGGTACTGGTGCCAAGTAGTAATTAATGGTAAGCGTATTTGACTTTGGTAACATAGCTTTTACTATTTATCATATTCAATTTCATTTTATATGGTGCGGTGTGTATTGTGCATTACGAGAGTAACATATGGTGAAGGTGAGACAACTTTGGATTACGTGGTGACTGTAGGCCGCAGTCATACTCTTAATTGGTCATCTCTCCCTCCGTGTTATTACTCGTGTTTACCATCTTTTGTCCCTTGGATATTTCTCATATTTTCGACAGATCATCATATTGGTACCCTGGTACTGTGGTCTGCCCCCGGGTCAAGTGCACCTAATCTTCTGCAATCTGACTGTAGGAGGATAAAGAGGGCCATAGTTCCTCTAGCTCGAACTTTAGTTGCTGAATTGGGACCTCAGCAGCAGTTCTCGTCACCAGTTGACACCTCGCACCCCTACACGTCAGTCAGAGATGATGATACATACAACTGTAGGGAATTAGCTTATTTTTCAGAGCACAAAAGTTCGCTAATTCTGTAAGTATCATATTAATTTCAGTAGGAAAGACTTGCTTATGTCCTATAGAGACTCGGCAAGGTATGCCTACATCCTTGGACTACCAATTTTACTTTTGAGGCAATTAACTGTTTCATTTGTTTTCGAAACTCAGTTTCACTTGTTTAGTAGGATTTTCTTGCCCTTATCCTCTTACATGAGTACCGGGTACAAGATTTCCTGCGCCTTTGATTTAAATTAATCATTTAACATCTTGTACTTAACTTTAATTGTTAAAGATTCCACAGGATAGGTACCAGTTGCCACGTTGTCCTGTTTCTGACATTCACTATATAACGGTATATTCGTTGTACATTTATTTGCTAATTTCACCATGTTTCATCTCCAAACTTTCCGTGCAAATCCAGCAGGTGAAATAGGGACTTTAAGTCGTGCCAAGAGGACTGAATTACAAACTCTTGCACATGAGTATCAACTAGAAGTTCCCTACCAAGCCAACAAAAATGACAACAACCTGTTGCTGGATCACTATTTAGAGCAAGGTAAGATAGACTCTGAAACTCATGAAACTTACTATATTGCAGATAAAACTGATTTGGCAACGATGAAACTCAAACTAGAGCTGGCCAAGATTGAACGCGAGCAGCAAAGGGAAGCCCTCGAACAACAAGAACGAGCAGCTGCCATACGAAGGGAAGAACAAGAACGTGAGGCTGCCTTGAGGAGGGAAGAACACGAACGAGAAATCGCCCTCAAGGAACGTGAACTCGCCCTCCAGGAACGTGAGGTTGCAATACTCCGTGAGCGGGAACGAGTACAGCTTGAAACAAAACGACGCCAATTGGAGATGCAACGCGAACATGACAAGCAACAAGCGACTCTGGCTCTAGAGTGTCGTCAACAAGAATTCGCGTTGGAAACTTCACACCTCGCTCAACGCCAACAAGCTACTGCCAATCTTCCAGTCAGTTTTAATATATCACATGCAAGTAAGTTAATGCCATCCTTTGTAGAAGCAGAAGTTGATGTGTTTTTTACCACCTTTGAAACCCTTGCTAATCAACTCAGTTGGCCTGTCGACCAATGGGCCACACTTCTCAGAGTCCATCTTACAGGTAGAGCTGCAGTCACACTAAGTACTTTGGCGTCTGAGAATGACTACCACACTCTGAAACAAGCAGTGTTGGACGCCTACCTCCTCTCCACAGAAAGTTATCGAAGGAAATTCCGTGACCACCTGAAGGCAAGTACCACTACCTTCCTCGAGTTTGCTAACACAAAACGGAAATATTTTATGAAATGGCTGGAAGCAGCACATGTCTCTACTTTTACAGAACTTGTCAACCTGATGCTAGTTGAAGAATTCTTGAGGCGTGTGCCTCCTCCTGTCCGTCTATATTTAGCAGATAAAGAAGAAACCGACTACCTGAAGTGTGCTAAGTCGGCTGACACTTACAGCCTCATCCACCGGCTGACACCCGAACCATCCTCCAGTAAGAAGTCGTGGTACAGTTACGAGAAAGTGAATACCGATCAAGCTGGCTCACAATTGTACTGCAAGTATTGTAGACTCTATGGACATACCATAGACAAGTGTGGTAAGTCTCAATACAAAGGAACCACTGACACACAGAAACCCAAACCAACTCCTCCTAAGTCCGGTAAGCCTGTGATGAATGTTGGTGTTAATGTTAATGATCTTTCTCTTTTCAGTAACCACCTGTATACTGGAACTGTCTCTGCCAACGGTTCAAATCCGGAGGGACGTTTCAAATTGAAGATCTTGAGGGCCACAGCGGCTCTTCAATCGATCATCTTGAAGTCGGCTGTGCCCAACATCGCCTACACCGGAGAAACTGTCTTCATCACTGACCTCACTGCTACCACTCCTTACCCTCTCGCCAGAGTCCACCTGGATTGTCCCTACGTGAACGGAGAAGTCCAAGTCGCCGTCAGGGAAAAGCCTTTTCCCATGCCTGGAGTGCAACTTCTCCTAGGCAACGACTTGGCAGAAGACCTGCAACCGACCAACCTGATCGTCATGGACAATCCCCAGGTGTGTACCTCTGTGCCAATTAACCCTATACTTAAGTATGTTCCAGCAGAGGTTCAAGAGAGTGATAAAGTTTCTCCTCCGGTTTTAGTAACAACCCGTGCACAAGCCGCACGACCACAGCCAGCTGACTCTACTGCTACCGCTGTCCCTCAAGACCCTCAAAAACTACCCCCGAATCTGACCAAGTTGGAGTTCCGTAAGTTGCAGAGGGAAGATCTTACCTTAACACCATTGTTTTTCCAGGCTGAGACTCAACCCGACAGTATTCCTGGGTTCTTCCTAGAGAACGACTTGCTCTACCGCAGATATAGACCCAGTAAACTGGAGGAGGACGACGATTGGGCCAACATCGAACAACTTGTGATTCCTACCAGCCTGCGGCCCACTATTCTACACCTGGCCCACGGAGCACTCTCCCACTACGGATTCAACAAGACTTACCATGGAATTCGTCAAGACTACTACTGGCCAGGTATGGTAAATAGCGTCAAACAGTACGTAAAACAGTGTCATACATGTCAGATGGCAGGCAAACCGAACATCTCCATTCCCAGAGCGCCACTGATTCCCATACAGGTGCCTGTGGAACCTTTCCACAGACTTATAATAGACTGTGTTGGTCCTTTACCTCGGACCAGTTCAGGTAACGCCTATATCTTAACCATCCTGTGTCCTACCACCAGATTTTCCATAGCAGTTCCAGTGAAGAACATCACGGCTGCTACGGTTGTAAAGCATCTATTGAAGATCTTCACTCAATATGGATTTCCCAGGGAGATTCAGAGCGACTGTGGCACCAACTTCACCAGTGATCTCTTCAAAAGGACACTGGAGGAGTTCAACATCAAACAGGTATTGTCCAGCCCCTATCATCCTGCTTCACAGGGTTCTCTTGAGCGTAGTCATCAGACTATCAAAGCACTCTTGAAAAAGTTTTGTAGTGAAACCTCTAAGGATTGGGATAAGCAAATTGATTTGATAATGTGCATTTACAGAAGTCTTCCCAATGAGTCCCTAGGAGTATCTCCTTATGAGATGCTCTACGGCCGTAAGTGCCGTACTCCCCTCAAGGCTTTCAAAGACTCTCTAAGAGATGCCACCTTCAGTGAGCATCAGAATGTGCCCCAGTTTCTTCAAAACCTTCAACACATTCTAGAGAGAGTCCACAGTTTTGCCCATGATAATCTATTGAAAGCCCAGGAGAGGATGAAGACTCATTACGACCAGACCAGCAAAGTAAGAAAATTTAAGCTGGGAGACTTCGTGCTAGCATACATCCCTATCCCAGGTTCTCCTTTACAAAACAGGTTTTCAGGACCCTACCGCATCAAGGAGTGCAGAAACAACCATAACTACGTTCTCGAGACTCCAGATAGGCGGCGGAAGACCCAACTGTGCCACGTCAACCTCCTGAAGCAATATAATGGTACTCCTCCCACTGTCATGACAAATTATTCTACTTTTACAGAACCATACATCCACAGTGAGACCTTCCCAGCTTCTCCTCCCGAAAGCACCGACAAGGAGTCCACGCTTTCTCATTCAAAAATCCATACTGATATTCCCAACCATTTTCAGGACCCTAATAGTGCTCCTTTGCCATATTCTAATTCCACTCTCACCTCGTCAGATAAGCCCTTCATCCTCCATGTCGACACCAGTGGTACCGGCGTTGGTGGTGTCGTGATGCAGCAACGAGGCGAGGAGAATACACCTGCCAGCGACTACTGCTACAAGGAACTACGGAACAATTGGCAAGGAGCTATTCTTCATCATCCTGAAGCTCCCGCACTTTACTCCACACCTGAAAAGTGCTCGGTCTGCCATCAACACGGACCACACCACCCTACACCTCCTGCAGCTCGCCCACTTCTAAACTCAACGTCTTCTACTATGGGCTTGATAACTGCAGAAATTCAACCTGGAGACCCGCTATACCAAGGTTCCGACAACATCTTAGCCGATGCTCTCTCCAGAGTTTATGAAGTAGAAGCGACTCCATCTATTACTCCACCACATAACGACGTACTTCTTCCAGAACCGCAGGCTTCAGGGGAGAGTTGTGACAATCTCCTTCAAGAGAGATTGAGCCTGCTCTTCCCTCCTAAGTTCGTCGCTATACATCCCTATACAACTAATATGGAAGAAATATCCAACAAATACAACACCAAGGTATGCCAGAGAGCAAACGTATTCAGCACCGGGAACACCTGCTCCACCTCCACCACTCGAACCACCAAACTACCTGTCCGTCGCCTGCTCATCGCTGATTGGCTGGTGCCCAGTCGCACCTGCTCCCTACACCCGACACTACCTGACGTCTGAGCTACCACGACCTACAGCCCTCAGAATATCCCGTGCTTTCCACAAGTTAACACGTCTCGTTGGTAGACTAAGCTCTGGCTTACGTGTACTAAGAGAGGTGGCAGCTTAGAGCCAATATTCCTGCACCCATATATTGCATTGTATATTGTTCACTTGTTATTACTCACTTGTCTTAACGTAACTTTTCATTTTGCCATTTGATTATTCTTATTATTTTGATTGATTGATTTTATGATACGAATTTTATGTCCATTTTATTCATGTTTTGCTTTTCTAACGTAATTAAAATTTCATTGTTAAATTTACTTGTGTTTTGTGTGTCTTCCCATTACCGTACCACAGACGAAAGTTCCAGATTTTCTCTTTGTTTCTTTATGTGACGAGGCCATACCCCTAGCTTTTGAAACAGCCGAACACCAACGCATTACCGTCACAATATTATATATATATATATAAATATATATATATATATATATATATAATGTCGTACCTAGTAACCAGAACGCACTTCTCAGCCTACTATGCAAGGCCCGATTTGCCTAATAGGCCAAGTTTTCATGAATTAATTGTTTTTCGACTACCTAACCTAACTTTTTTGGATACCTAACCTATAAAGATAGGTTAGGTTAGGTCATATATCTACGTTAATTTTAACTGAAATAAAAAAAAAATTGACCTCATACATAATGAAATGGGTAGCTTTATCATTTTATAAGAAAAAAATTAGAGAAAATATATTAATTCAGGAAAACTTGGCTTATTAGGCAAATCGGGCCTTGCATAGTAGGCCGAGAAGTGCGTTCTGGCTACTAGGTACGACATATATATATATATATATATATTATATATATATATATATATATATATATATATATATATATATGACCGAAAAAGTAAGATTAATAATTCTAACACGAATTTTCTCGATCTTTCTTACGTTTCTTTTCACTGTTGATGGTAATTCAAAAATCAATTCTTCAAAATTCATTTTTATTTCTACTCTGACGCGACACTTGAGCGCGTTTCGTAAAACTTATTACATTTTCAAAGAATTTAGTTTACACACACACACACAACTTTAACTGAATAGAGCTTAAACATCTTCGAGTTTTTAAACCTATATTTGAATGAGGTGACATGTTACAATAGTTTTGGATGAGGTGAAAATAAACTTTTAACACAAGACAGGACACGAAACAATGGGTATTAAAGGTAGGTAACTGCAGAAGGCCTATTTTTATTGGCCCATATTTCTTGATGCTTCTATATTGGAGCGGAGTCTTGAAGTGGGTAGAATATAGTTGTGCATTAATTGGCTGTTGATTGCTAGTGTTGACTTCTTGATGTGTAGTGCCTCGCAGACGTCAAGCCGCCTGCTATCGCTGTATCTATCGATGATTTCTGTGTTGTTTGCTAAGATTTCTCTGGTGATGGTTTGGTTGTGGGAAGAGACTATGTTCCTTAAATGTAGCCCTGTTGCTTATGCATCGTTAAACGCCAGGAAAGAGATGTAATTTCGTGGAAGACATAAGAAGGAAAGTGAAACGCCATGCAACCTCTGAAGAGACAACTAACACAACACCTATACCCCCTATTAGACTATTTTACAGGAACTTCTTTTCCTTAGCCCACAAAACGGAGGAAAGGGTCTTGAAAGATATTGTTAGTAGAAACGTTATCCCTACAGACAAAAATCAGAAGATACAACTGACAATTTACTATAAAACCAAAAAACGGCCAGCCTACTCATGAGAAACTCTCCAGACAAAGCAGAACGCTTTAAAAGAGACCAACGTCGTCTATGCCTTCTAATGCCCTCTTGGGGACTGCAAGCCTCAAAAAACTTAGTATATAGGCAAGAAAACAACATCTCTTTCCATGCGTTTAACGATGTATAAGCAACAGGGCTCCACAACAGAGATGTCAACGCTAAGAACACAAGGAATATTCTGAAGTTGATAGCTGGTCAGGCTCAGTCGTCGACTCTGATAGAGGGCGCCGAGGTGCGGTGTGCAGGTGCGCGGCTGGTGAGTCACCAATCAGGGGCAGGCAAGCTGGTGAAGGGTAGTTAGCTGGTTTGATGACGAGCCGGCGTGTGGAGTGGGGGGATCTTGGATACGTTTTGTCTCCTGGTCAAAACGTTTTGTGCTACTGGTGACGTATCTTTAATGTAGCATCTTATACTTGTATCTTTGGCGTAACTTGAAGTAAGGAAGAGCAGGCTCAATCTCTCTTGAAAGAGATTATCGTCACAACTCTCCCCTGAAGCCTGCGGTTCCGGTGAAGTTACGTCTTCAGGAGGTAGAGTGGTAGGTGGAGCAGCCTCTACCTCATTGACTCTGGAGAGGGCGTCTGCTATGATGATGTCAGACCCCTTGATGTAGAGATCTCCAGGTTGAATTTATGCAGATATCAAGCCCATTGTAGAAGCCGTTGATTGTTGAATTGGGCTTGCTGCAGGAAGTGTAGGGTGTTGTGGTCCACGTAGATGGTGGTAGACCGAGCACTTTTTAGGTATGGTTCGAAGTGCTACAAGTTCAGGACGACGAGTAGCTCCCTGTCGATTGTGCTGTAGTTCCTTGTAGCTGTGGTCGCTAACAGGTAGATTCTCCTCGCCTCGTTGTTGCATTGGGTCACCCCTGATGCCGGTACCACTGGCGTCGACATTGAGGATGAAAGGCTTCGTGATATCTGGCGAGGTGAGAATAGGATTAGAACATGGCAAATGAGCAGTATTATGGTCCTGTAAATTGGGATGAAGATCAGGTAGGATTTCCGATTTGGAAAGCACCAATTCAGTGTTAATGCTTTCGGGAGAAGCAGGGAAGGTTTCACTGTGGAGGTATGGACCTTTAGATGTAGAGACAGATATCAGCACAGTAGGGGGAATACCTTGATACTGCATCAGGAGGTTGACGTGGCATAACTGGGTCTTCCGCCGCCTATCAGGAGTCTCAAGAACGTAGTTGTTGTTCCTGCACTCCTTGATACGGTAGGGTCCTGAAAACTTGTTTTTCAATGGAGAACCTGGGATAGGAAGGTATGCCAATACGAAGTCTCCTGGTTTGAATTTCCTTAATTTGCCGCTTTGGTCAAAATGAGTCTTCATCCTCTCCTGGGCTTTCAATAGGTTGTCATTAGCAAATTTACGTACTCTCTCTAGAATGTGTTGTAAGTTTTGAAGAAACTGAGGCACATTCTGATGGTCACTGAAGGTGGCATTACATAGAGAGTCCTTGAAAGCTTTCAGAGGAGTACGGCACTTACGTCCGTAGAGCATCTCATAGGGAGATACTCCTAGAGATTCATTGGGGAGACTTCGAAAAATTCACATAATAAGATCAAGTTGTCTATCCCAGTCCTTCAAAATCTCATTGCAGAATTTCTTTAGGAGTGCTTTAATAGTCCGATGACTACGTTCAAGAGAACCCTGTGAAGCAGGATGATAGGGGCTGGACAGTACCTGTGTGATGTTGAACTCCTCCAGAGTCTTCTTGAAGAGATCACTGGTGAAGTTGGTGCCACAGTCACTTTGAACCTCTCTTGGAAATCCATACTGGGTGAAGATCTTCAATAGGTGTTTTACCACAGTAGCAGCCGTAATATTCTTTACTGGAACTGCTTTGGGAAACCTGGTGGTAGGACACATGATAGTTAATATATATGCGTTGCCAGAACTGGTCCGGGGTAAAGGACCAACACAGTCTATGATGAGTCTGTGGAAAGGTTCCGCAGGCACCTGGATGGGTTTCAGTAGAGCCTGGGGAATAGAGATGTTAGGTTTACCTGCCATCTTACATATATGACACTCTCGTATGTATTTCTTTACGTCTTTTACCATACCTGGCCAGTAGTAGTCTTGTCTGATTCCGTGGTAGGTTTTGTTGAAGCCATGGTGAGAAAGAGCTCCTTGGGCCAGGTGTAGAATATCGGGCAGTATGCTGGTGGGAATCACTAGTTGTGTGACATTGGCCCAATCGTCATCCTCCTTCAGCTTGCTGGGTCTGTATCTGCGGTAGAGCAATTCATTCTCTAGGAAGAACCCAGGGATACTGTCAGGTTGAGTCTCAGCCTGGAAGAATAATGGTGTTAATGATTGATCTTCCCTCTGTAACTTACCGAACTCCAAACTGGTAAGATTTGGAGGTAGATTCTGAAGGTCTTGAGGGACAGCGGTAGCAGTAGAGTCAGCTGGTTGCGGTCGCGCAGCTTGTGCACGGGTGGTCACCAAAACCGGAGGAGAAACTTTATCACTTTCTTGAACCTCTGCTGGAACATATTCAAAGATGGAATTATCCATTACAGAAGTACACACCTGGGGTTTGTCCATGATGATCAGGTTGGACGGTTGCAGATCTTCTGCCGAGTCGTTGCCCAGGAGAAGTTGCACTCCAGGCATGGGAAAAGGCTTTTCCCTGATGGCGACTTGGACTTCACCGGTCACGAAGGGACAATCCAGGTGGACTCTGGCGAGTGGATATGGAGTGGTAACAGTGAGGTCAGTGATAAGGACGGTTTCCCCGGTGTAGGCGACGTTAGACACAGCCGATTTCAACATAATGGACTGAAGAGCCGCTGTGTCCCTCAAGATCTTCAATTTGAAACTTCCCTCTGAATCTGTACCGTTGGTAGAGACAGTTCCAGGATACAGGTGTTTACTGAAGAGAGAAAGATCATTAACATTAACACCAACATTCATTACAGGCTTACCGGACTTAGGAGGAGTCTGTTTGGGTTTAGTATTAGTATTGTGAGCTCGCTTCCTCTGTACTCACTTTATCATAACTATTCCAAGACTTCTTACTGGAAGGTGGTTCTGGTGTCAGCCGGTGGATGAGGCTGTAGGTGTCAGCCGACTTAGCACATTTGATGTAGTCGGTTTCTTCTTTATCTGCTAGATATAAACGGACGGAAGGGGGAACACGTCTCAAGAATTCCTCAACTAGCATGAGGTTGATGAGTTCTGCAAATGTAGAGACATGTGCTGCTTCCAGCCATTTCATGAAATATCTTTTCTTGGTATTGGCAAATTCTAGAAAGGTGGTGGTACTTGCCTTAAGATGGTCACGGAATTTTCGTCGGTAGCTTTCGGTGGAGAGAAGGTAGGCGTCCAACACTGCTTGCTTCAGGGTCCGGTAGTCATTCTCAGACGCTAAGGTACTGAGAGTAACTGTAGCTCTACCTGTAAGATGCACTCTGAGAAGGGTAGACCATTGGTCAGCAGGCCAGCTAAGTTGATTAGCTAGGGTCTCAAAGGTGGTAAAAAAGACATCGATCTCTGTCTCAACGAATGGTGGCATTAACTTACTTGCATGGGAAATATTGAAACTTACTGGAAGACTAGCGGTAGCTTGCTGGCGTTGAGTGAGGTGCGTAGTTTCCAACGTGAGTTCTCCTTGACGACATGTTATAGCCATCTCCGCTTGCTGTTTGTCATGCTCGCGTTGTATCTCCAGGTGGCGTTGTTTTGCTTCAAGCTGTACTCACTCACGCTCACGGAGTATTGCAGTCTCACGTTCCTTGAGGGCGACTTCACGTTCCTGTTCTTTCCTCATTGCAGCTTCCTCTTTCCTCAGTTGTAGAGCTTCTTTTTGTTGTTCGAGGGCTTCCCTTTGCTGCTCTCGCTCGAGCTTTGCAAGCTCGAGTTTGAGTTTCATAGTTGCCAAATCAGTTTTATCTGCATTAGAATAAGTTTCGCGAGTTTCAGAGTCAGTCTTCCCTTCATCTAAGAGGTAATCCATGATTAGGTTATGTAATTCATTTTTGTTGGCTCTATGGGAAACATCTAGTTGATACTCGTGTGCAAGAGTTTGTAATTCAGTCCTCTTGGCACGACATAATGTCCCTATTTCACCAGCTGGATTTTTACGGAAAGCTTGGAGACGAAACGTGGTGAAAGATAGCAAATAAATGTACACGAATATAGTTGTGATATGGTAAATGTCAGAAACAGGATAACGTGGCATCTGGTAACTATCCTGTGGAATTTTAATCTTTAACAATTAAAGTTAATTATAGGATGGTAAATGATTAGTCAATCAAAGTCGCAGGAAATCTTGTTCCCGGTACTCAATGTAAGAGAATAAGGGCAAGAAAATCCTACTAAATAAGTGAAACTGAGTTTCTAAAACAAATGAAACATTTAATTGCTCCAAAAGTGAATTAGGTAGTCCAAGAATGTAGGCATACCTTGCCGAGTCTCTATAGGACATAAGCAAGGGTTTTCCACTAAATGAATATGATACTTACAGAATTAGCGAACTTTGTGCTCTGTAAAAAGAAAGCTAATTCCCTACCTAAGTAAATATCATCATCTCTGACCGACGTGTAGGGGTGCGAGTGTCAACTGGTGACGAGAACTGCTGCTGAGGTCCCAACTCAGCAACAAAGTCCGTGCTATAGGAACTATGGCCCTCTTTTCCTCCTTCGGTCGGATTGCAGCAGATATGGTGCTTTGACCCGGAGACAAACCAAAGTACCAGGGTACCAAAATGATGATCTGCCGAAAATATGAGAAATATCCTAGGGACAAAAGATGGTAAACACGAGTAATAACACGGAGGGAGAGATGACCAATTAAGAGAATGACTGAGGCCTCCAGTCACCACGTAATCCAAAGTATCTCACACTCAAAATATGCTACTCTCTGAATGCACAATACACACAGCACCATATAAATATGAAAATTAATGATAATATTGAAAGGCTACTTTAGCAAAGTGAAGTACGCTTACCACAAATTGACATTCTGGTACTAGTACCTGAGTGAAGCTCCTGGGACAGGCCCCCATTAAAATGTGACGGGATAGTGTTGGAGTGTTGGTGTTCGGCAGTCCTCCAATGGCAAGTGTCAAAGCCTGGTCACCCTTAAAACAAAACTATAGACTGCTTGCCTGTTGTCTGTGGTAAGTGAGAGGGAGGAACACGTAAAACACAAAGTATGAACAATGAAACTAATATATTTACTTTAAACATAAATGAAAATAAAGACAAATCTCGGGCAAATGACTAATGAAATGAAATGACGAAGATAAATACAAAAAACACAATAGATCAAATAATGTTGAAATGGTGCTGAGAATATCGGCTATGGCTGAAAGCTCCCTTCGTATACGAGATAATGAGCTAGTATGCCAGAGAGAGATGTCAACGCTAAGAGCACAAGGAATATTCTGAAGTTGATAGCTGGTCAGGCTCAGACGTCGACTCGAGTAGAGGGCGCTGAGGTGCGGTGTGCAGGTGCGAGGCTAGCGAGTCACCAATCAGGGGCAGGCAAGCTGGTGAAGGCTAGTTAGCTGGTTTGATGACGAGCCGGCGTGTGGAGTGAGGGGATCTTGGATACGTTTTGCCTCTTGGTCAAAACGTTTTGTGCTACTGGTGACGTATCTTTAATGTAGCATCTTATACTTGTATCTTTGGCATAACTTGAAGTAGGGAAGAGCAGGCTCAAATTATATATATATATATATATATATATATATATATATATATATATATATATATATATATATATATATATATATATATATATATATATATATATATATATATATATATATAATATATATATATATATATATATATAATATGTGTGTGTGTGTGTGTGTGTATATCACGAAAATAAACACGTGATTAAGAATGTGACAATGTCAGACCACAGAGGTAAATGAAACAGGAATTTCCTTAAGTACTTTCGTATATTAAATACATCTTCAGAAGGAATGATTTTACAGATCGAGTGATGGGTATAAATAGGCAGGAGAGAGTGGTGAAGTGAGGTGAGGTACAATACTTGGACAACGCAGACGGCCCATTGGCCCATCAGATGCACCCAATTGGCCCATCCGATGTAGCCCAATGGCCCATCTGATACAGCAGACATACAAGCATAATACATAGGTAATTATAACATAAAGAGGTAAATATATACAATGAATTAGTGAGACTAATGTTTTTTTTCAATGATCCTACTTAAATCGCCCTTTAGCTGATCTATTAGAAATGGATCTAAGTTATATAGACCACTGCTAATATTCAAATTACTTTCTTTGGTGATCTGTATCAAAGCAGATTCAATTATGTTTCTGTTATAGGTGCTTTTACAATTTGTTATTGAAGAAGCACTCTCCCAATCAATTTGGTGAGCTTTTTCTGACAAATGCACAAACAAAGCATTAGACATCCTGTTTAATTTTCCTCCGTGGTCTGACATTGTCATATATATATATATATATATATATATATATATATATATATATATATATATATATATATATATATATATATATATATATATATATATATATATATATATATATATATAATCGTACACACATAAATGATTTGAGTGGTAACCCGTGTCTATGCTGGTTTCACTTGAAGTTAGCTCATCTTTATCAACTCTTAGTTGGTACAGAAACACAAATTCAAATTCAAAGGAGAATTGATTATAGTTAAAATATTACTATGGTTAAGGTAAGTAAATATGTGCAACACAACTCGTGTTGTCATAAGAAACTGCACAATGTTAAGTACTGGCTAGGCTGTACAATTGGTTCAACTCTAAACAAGTGTAAAATCCTACCCTTACACTAGGTTAGCACTATAAATTAGATTAGACTCGGTTCCTTAATAACTCCAGTCTAATATTGTCCTACCCGTGTATAAAAGTTGACTGTAAATAATGGTAATATGCAGTAAAATATAATAGTGCAATATTTATGTTAAATGTTTATATGTAAACACTTAAAGGAAATTTATATATACATTTTATTGGTAAAAGCTTTTTAGCAACTTCTTGTAATGAAATAACACATAATTGTCCTTTGGTTCGGCCCATGGAACAATGTTGGTGCCTGTTGTAAGTTCTGTCTACTGTTAGTTGAGGTTGAATAAGTTAGGGAAGAAAATATGTATAGCAGTGTATTCCTGCAATAATTTAGAGAGAAACCCTGTGTTGGCAACACGACATGAGATTCGAACACTGGTACTGGCATTCCCTTATTAGTGACCCTGAGATGGCAACATGACTGTACATTTGAATTCTAGTATTGGCAGCATATAGTACGGTCCTAGGCTGCTGTAAATATATTATATTCGAACTAACGGCGTTGCTGAGACGCAGAGAGAATTACCCAGCTGGCGACCAGGAAGCAAGAGGTGGAAGTGAGGCAACGGCCGGAAGTCCGGTAAATTCTCTGCATGCATAGGTGGGCGGGTCCGGTGAGGGAGTCACATACTGCAGAATTGAGTTTAGTGGTGTGGACTGGGCCTTCTCCTCTCCCCCTTGGGTCCAAGGTCAAGTGGTGACCTGTCTTGAGGCATGACTAGGAGAGCTCCCTGGGGTGATATGTGTGGAGGGAGTGAAGTCCCACGGCATGAGGTTATAGGATCAGAAGCACGATCCCCCGCTGTTTAACTGTAACCACATGTAACACAAGGCCAAGGTGAGCGGCGCATGACAATATATATATATATATATATATATATATATATATATATATATATATATATATTATTAAATATGACCGAAAAAGTAAGAGGAGTGTTGTTAACGCATATGTCGACTGTGCTCTCAGCCACAGCTCAGAATGGAAGCAAGTCGACGAAGAACTCTGTAGGGTAAGGCAGGTCCTAGTCAATAACGGCTTCTCCAATGGTTTCGTCGAAGACATCATAAGAAGGAAAGTGAAAAGCCATGCAACCTCTGAAGAGACAACTAACACAACACCTATACCCCCTATTAGACTATTTTACAGGAACTTCTTTTCCACAGCTCATAAAACGGAGGAAAGGGTCCTGAAAGATATTGTTAATAGAAACGTTATCCCTACAGACAAAAATCAGAGGATACAACTGACGATTTACTATAAAACCAGAAAAACGGCCAGCCTACTCATGAGAAACTCTCCAGACACAAAACAGAACGCTTTAAAAGAGACTAACGTCGTCTATGCCTTCAAATGCCCTCTTGGGGACTGTAAGCTCCAAAAAACCCAGTATATTGGCAAGACAACAACATCTCTTTCTAGGCGTTTAACGATGCATAAACAACAGGGCTCCATTAAGGAACATATAATCTCTTCCCACAACCAAACCATCGCCAGAGAAATCCTAGTAAACAACACAGAAATCATCGCTAGATACAGCGATAGCAGGCGGCTTGACGTTTGCGAGGCACTACACATCAAGAAGTCAACACCAGCAATCAACAGCCAATTATTGCACAACTATATTCTACCCACCTCAAGACTCCGCTCCAATATAGAAGCATCAAGAAATATGGACCAATAGGCTTTCTACAAACACTTCTATTCAATATCCATTGTTTCGTGTTCTGTCTTGTGTTGATGAAATTAATACCCTATTAATACTCTTGTTCTGTCTTGTGTTGATGAAATTAATACCCTATTAATGCCACATCTTGTTCTGTCTTGTGTTAATGCCACATCACCCCTTCCACCTCACTCAAATGTAGATATAAAATCGGAGATGCGTAAGTTTTATTCAGTTGTGTATTTGTGAACTAAAGTCTTTGAAAATGTAATAAGTTTTACGAAACGCGCTCGTGTCGCGTCAGACTAGAAATAAAAATGAATTTTGGAGAATTGATTTTTGATTTACCTCCAACAGTGAAAAGAAATGTACGAAAGATTGAGAAAATTCGTGTTAGAATTATTAATCTTACTTTTCGGTCATATTTAATAATATATGTCTACAGGAAAGACTGCTACCAAAATATACTAATATATATATATATATATATATATATATATATATATATATATATATATATATATATATATATATATATATATATATATGTCGTACCTAGTAGCCAGAACGCACTTCTCAGCCAACTATATATATATATATATATATATATATATATATATATATATATATATATATATATATATATATATATATATATATATATATATATATATACAGAGAGAACGCACTTCTCTGCCTACTATGTAAGGCCCGATTTGCCTAATAAGCCATATATAATAAGCTAATATATATATATATATATATATATATATATATATATATATATATATATATATATATATATATATATATATATATATAAAATGTCGTACCTAGTAGCCAGAACGCACTTCTCAGCCTATTATGCAGGGCCCAATTTGTGTGTATTTGTGTGGGTGATTAAATATATATGTGTATGTATATATGTATATGTATATATATGTACATGCATGTATGAGTATGTGTACATGTATATATAACAATAATAATTGTGTAACTTGCGTCAAAATTTTTTATTTGCTTAGCTAAACGAACTAGAGGGTTCAGTTCCTAAACATATTATGTGCCTCTGTAATCCTTTACACCACCGCCCATGGGATGGGTATGGGGTGCATAATAAAGAAAGAAATTGAATTGAACAAACACCTATGATTATAATATTGTAATTAGACACTGGAACCCCCAATCAGAGTTTTTTCTTAAACTGTTGTGAAATATTGTAATTTAAAAATGGGTCAGGTTTGTTGTTGTTGTTGTTGATTTAGGGGCGACGACGGTCGTGGGATCGGATGCGCCCCGGCGTATCCGTTAAGGGTTAATCGCGAAGCCAGGAAAGGTGAAACGCCAAGCCTAAACGCCAACCCCCGGCACCTCTCGGCCAAGGCGGCCCCCAAACACCGTCACCCCGCCGGGAGAACCAGCCAGAATACGTAAAAAAAAATCTATCAACAATCCCGTGACTCAAGGCGATATGTGCGCCAGGCGTCATATAACCGGACGATTGAATAGGGATGCCAAACGGCAGTAGCAAAGCCAAAACACAAAAACAGAACGTGCTCAGGCGGTTCCCAGGCAGAGGAGG
Source organism: Procambarus clarkii (assembly GCF_040958095.1). Classification (NCBI taxonomy): domain Eukaryota; kingdom Metazoa; phylum Arthropoda; class Malacostraca; order Decapoda; family Cambaridae; genus Procambarus; species Procambarus clarkii. The sequence continues at coordinate 6,437,144 of NC_091181.1, read as the reverse complement.
TGAGACGTCCGCTCGTCGTCAAGGTTGAACCAGGAATCCTGGTAAGGTTTATACTTACCAGTACAAACTTTGAGAAGATTTGGACACTGATTAGGGCAGACTCAATCAAATTCCGTTCCACGAAACCACTGCAATTGGTAATGCTTTTTGCTCCTTCCTAATTAATAGTGTGATCACACAAACTTGTGTGTAGATAAAATGCACTAGAATTTTGCGCAGTTATAATACTATTTGCGTGTTGGGACAAACGCAATTGTAAGGAATTCCCTGTTGGTCCAGGGTACACAGACTCACAATCATTGCAGGGAATCGAATTCACACAACCTGCTGCACCAGGGGAGTTTTTTTTATTAAATTGGACTTGATCGTACAATTAGTGAATACCAAATAGATATTAAGAATCATAAAAACCGGGGAAAGTTTTTCATGTCATACCACGTCATGTGACAACATGACTCCACCTGCCAAAGATTATCGGGGAATTCAAACCTGGTTATGCATATAGGAATGTTCAGACCTACAAGCCTGGAAGCCATCAAATTCATTGGTCTTAGTCACACGGGCTGGGTGCTTCAATTTTACCTCTTCAATAAGGATAACAGTGCCTGAGGTAGCCAAGAATCGACTCATGTCTGTGTAAATACCTGCTGAAGACTCTAAGTGGGTCGAGGAAGCCTACCTTTCCAGCAGTGCAATAGAATCAACTGAAAAAGGTGTGTTCTTTTGGCGGGAGGCGTGCGAGGGAGGGGGAAGTACACAGGCCAGGGGGAAGATTATCCCAGTGCCACCATAAACAATAACCTCCAGGCGGGGAGGAGGCCTCAAGTGGAGGCTCACAAACCTGCTTGTATTACAGCAGGCTTGGAGGTGAATATGTGTGTCTTTTCAGATGTACGGTGAGTTTGTAGTGCTAAACATAATGCATCAGGGAAACTTCGTGTTAATTGTGTGTGACCGCTGCCTGTGGCGAGCACCGCCCCCCCTTTCCAAGCCTCTCGCAGGTCTTGCCAGTCTATCCAGCTAACCACTCCTGGCGGCTGACCCGACGTCCACCGTCACCCCACGGCTACCGTCATCCCACTGCCACCCCTCGCCCACCGTCACTCCACGCCCACCTACGTCACACGCCCTGCGGCTCCACCACCAGGAAAGGGTGGACGGATACATGTGGTGTGGTCATTAGAGGGAGAGGGTCACCAGTGTGCCAATGATTGTTTGAAAAAGATAAATTGATTCCAGCCCGGTGGTGAACATTGCGAGAATCGTGTTGAGTGCACCACACCCAGTGAGCCAGAATACATTCACCAGTGTGTAGTGATATAAAAGAAAATTATCCAAGACTCGAGTGCCACTTTCCCCCCAAACCCTCCCTCCACCCACCAATGTGAAGTGTTTTTCCGCTCCCCTGTAGTGGGTGTGGTGTCTTCCACTCCCCCTCCCCCATCCTCCTACGATCAGGCGATCACGCCTTTCCCTCCCTGCCCATGCCAGCACCCAGCCTCCCAAGCATTCCCATCCCCACCCACCATCTTCACGTGCCCACCCACCCAAGGCATCTGCCTAGACATGGCGCATGGTATACAGAACTACCAGGTTCCACCCAGCTAGGAGGGAAGCAGCACTCAGGAGCCTGATGCTCCTGAGTGCTGAGTCCGAGTCAGAGGTTTATAACGCTATCGTTTCATTTGCTCCGGGCTCCTCAGGAGGGTACACAGGGGTAAGACCTCAACATGTCAAGGAAATGGTGAACCCTGTTCTTGGCCCAGCTGCAGAAGCGCTCCTGACAGTAATCACAACATTTGTCAACAACTGCCTCGCCGGGTTAATCCCTGATGAAATCAAACCATTCTTCTTTGGTGCATCCCTATGTGCCCTGAAAAAGAAGGGGGGAGGGATCAGACCCATTGCCGTTGGTAATACCCTTCGCCGCTTAGTTGCAAGGGCTGCTGTCAGAAGTATCCGAATGGAAGCAGCCACCATGCTGCAACCCAACCAGCTGGGGTTTGGAGTCCCCTCAAGGTTGTGAAGCAGCAGCTCATGCTGCACGAGCCTACATTAGTTCTCTTACTGAAGACCAGGCAGTAGTAAAATTAGATTTCAAAAACGCTTTCAACTCGGTCAAAAGGGATGTAGTCCTCACCGCAATCCAGGAACATTGCCCAAGCATTCACCCCTCTGTGTCAGCAGGTTACAGCATAGACTCAACCCTCCTGTTTGGCGAACACGATGTCACCTCAGCAAACGGAATTCAACAGGAAGACCAATTGCACCTTTCTTCTTTTGCATAGCGGTTCGAGATATCAAAAGCAGACTAAAATGAGCTCAACGTCTGGTTCCTGGATGATGGCACTCTGGTAGGCACACAAGACTCCCTGCTGGAAGATCTGCAGCTGGTGAAGTCACAGGGGAAGACCCTGGATTTCGTTCTTAACCCCTCCAAGTGCGAAGTTAAAAATGATGAGCTCCTCAAGTCAATATTCAGGAAGGCACTCAACTAAGATTTAGATGACAGTCAGTGGGACCAAGCAACACTACCAGTGAGATTCGGGGGAATAGGCATATGAAAGGCAACTGAGGGAGCACTTCCAGAATGTACAGCAACCAACGAATTAGTAGGGCAGATCCAACTGGAGCGTATGAGTAACACAGCGGGAACTCATGATCAAAAGTTCATCGAAGCAGCCAGTCAATGGAAAACCATTGCACACCCTCTACCCCGACCACAGGCCCTAAAAAAACACAAGTAGGCCTACTGGGATAGCCCCATAATGAAAAAGACCTCCACAGCAATGCTTGAAAACGCAGATGCTGAGAACAAAGCCTGCCTCCTAGCAGAAACAGCACTCCATGCCACAGTTTTTTTTATTTGCTGTGCCCAATCCAGCCTTGGGAACTCGCCTCAATCATGACGCCCTCAGCATTGGAGTTGCCCTTTGCCATGCCGTCCCCATTCTCACCGAACGTAGATGCATCTGTGGAATGGCGATGGCAGAGCAATATGGTCGTCAAAGTCTGGTAAGTCGTAAATCCCAGGGTAAGACTGCAAGACATGAAGAAGTCAACAAAAAGCATCAAGAGGAGCCTCGCCACGGCCTGCTGTCCAGCACAAAGAGAACCACACTTATTCAGACCCAACGAGCCTCTGAAGCACCCAGACGTCTTACCATCCTTCCTTGGAAGGATGGTAAGCAAGTGGTGTGGGACTACACATGCGCTTCCACAATGGCCAGTACCTACCTCTACCACAGCACAAGTGAAAGGGGGCGGCGCTGCTTCTTTCAGGGAATCGCAGAAAACCATCAAATACAGAGGTCTGGCACACTGCTACAGCTTTATTCTGATCGGTTTGGAGACCCTCGGTTCGTGAGGGAAATGTGCATTGAAGTTCCTGAAGGAATTGGGGGACAAATTTATCAGCGCTACAAAGCACCAGAGACTGAAAAGTTTCTTGTTCTAGCACCTCAGTGTCGCGATTCAGAGGGGAAATGCCTGTTGTATCTTGGGCACGAGTCCAACTTCGGAGGAATTCAAAGAAGTGATCGAAGGCAACAATGATCGAATCTGTCCGTGACATTTATCAGTGTTTCCATCGGCGTGTTTTTCATTTTACTTGCACAGTATTGGTTGTGTTGTGTATGTGTTAATGCCACATTTTGTAATCATGTACAATAAATTTCCCTATATATATAAATACATTAGGTGGTGGTAGGAGAAGACAATATGTGCCAGTGTGCACGAGAGAGCCCGACAAGGCTCTCCCGGATGATGCATATCGTCTTCTTCGAGGCACACTTCATGGGTGTGAACACGTGACAACAGGTGCTCTCTTCATGGGTGTGAACACGTGACAACAGGTGCTCTCTTCATGGGTGTGAACACGTGACAACAGGTGCTCTCTTCATGGGTGTGAACACGTGACAACAGGTGCTCTCTTCATGGGTGTGAACACGTGACAACAGGTGCTCACTTCAAGGGTGTGAACATGTGACAACACGTGCTCACTTCATGGGTGTGAACACGTGACAACAGGTGCTCTCTTCATGGGTGTGAACACGTGAGAACAGGTGCTCACTTCATGGGTGTGAACATGCGACTACAGGTGTTCACTTCATGAGTGTGAACACGTGACAACACGTGGTTACTGAGTCTGGTTTCTCATCTTAGTGGCGTTAATCCCTTTCTCGTAAATTAGGTATTATTCCAGGTGATATTTGAGTGAGTGGCCTGACATTGTATTTGAGTGTAGTGTCAGAAGAAGTGGCAGCACGAGAGGGTGACTACTCTTCTGGTGTTATTATTGTTGTTGCATTTTTTATTTATCACACTGTGATCAATTTGGGGGTTCCTGACAGGAAGTCCCCATCTTGTTTGCAGTTGTGATAAGTTGGGGAGGCTCTGTCTGGGGGGATTTTCCCCATGTTAGTTATGGTCCCTATTTGTATGTAAATATGTATGTGTTTATATGAACTCACCTAGTTGTGCTTGCAGGGGTTGAGCTCTGCTCTTTTAGCCCGCCTCTAAACTGTCAATCAACGAGTAATTTTAATTACTTTTTCCTACACACATACCCACACTCCCAGGAAGCAGCCAGTAACAGCTGTCTTACTTTCAGGCAACTATTTACTGCTAGGTAACAGGGGTATAAGGTTAAAACAAATTGTGCCCAATTGTCTCCACCGGCGCCGGGAATCGAACCCCGGTCCACACAACTATGTATACAGTGTGCTGTCCAATGAGCCACCAGCACCCCATGTATGTATGTATGTATGTACTCACCTAGTTGTGTTTGCGGGGGTTGAGCTCTGGCGCTTTGGTCCCGCCTCTCAACCGTCAATCAACAGGTGTGCAGGTTCCTGAGCCTACTGGGCTCTATCATATCTACACTTGAAACTGTGTATGGAGTCAGCCTCCACCACATCACTTCCTAGTGCATTCCATTTGTCAACCACTCTGACACTAAAAAAGTTCTTTCATTAGACATGCCGTCTAATATTTCTGTGGCTCATTTGGGCACTCAGTTTCCACCTGTGTCCCCTTGTACATGTGCCCTTTGTGTTAAATAGCCTGTCTTTATCGACCCTATCAATTCCCTTGAGAATCTTGAATGTGGTGATCATGTCCCCCCCTAACTCTTCTGTCTTCCAACGAAGTGACATTTAATTCCCGTAGTCTCTCTTCGTAGCTCATACCTCTCAGCTCGGGTACTAGTCTGCTGGCAAACCTTTGAACCTTTTCCAGTTTAGTCTTATGCTTGACTAGATATGGACTCCATGCTGGAGCCGCATACTCCAGGATTGGTCTGAGATATGTGTGGTATATAATGTTCTGAAAGATTCCTTACACAAGTTTCTAAAGGCCGTTCTGATGTTAGCCAACCTGGCATATGCTGCTGATGTTATCCTCTTGATATGAGCTTCAGGGGACAGGTCTGGCGTGATATCAACCCCCAGGTCTTTCTCTCTCTCTGACTCTTGAAGTATTTCATCTCCCAAATGATACCTTGTATTTGGTCTCCTGCTTCCTAACCCTATCTTCATTACATTACATTTGCTTGGGCTAAACTCTAACAGCCATTTGTTCAACCATTCCTGCAGCTTGTCCAGGTCTTCTTGAAGCCTCAAGCTGTCCTCCTCTGTCTTAACCCTTCTCATAATTTTGGCGTCGTCAGCAAACATCGAGAGGAATGAGTCTATGCCCTCTGGGAGATCATTTACGTATATCAGAAACAGGATAGGTCCAAGTATGTATGTATGAATGTATGTATGTATGTATGTATGAATGTATGTATGTATGTATGTATGTATGTATGTATGTATGTATGTATGTATGTATGTATGTATGTATGTATGTATGTATGTATGTATGTATGTATGTTTGTACGTGTCTGTCTTCCACATATCCATCGGTTTATGCGTCGATCTATCCATCCGTCTATCTATTCATCTATCCATCAATCTATTCATCTATCTATCAATCTGTCTGTGTATCCATTGATCAGTCCATCTCTCCATCTAGTTACTTGGACTGAACGGAGGAGCAACGTTCTTGCTTCATGCAGGTCGGCGTTCAATCCCCGACTGTCCAAATGGTTGGGCACCATTCCTTTTCCCCCACCCCCCGTCCCATCCCGAATCCTAATCCTTATCCCTTCCAATTGCTATTTAGTCGTAATGACTTGGCCTTTTCCTCTGATAATTCCCTCCCTCTCTCTCAATTACACACATATATACTCCATCTAGTGTTTCATATATCCATCTTTCTATTCATCAAGCCACCTATCCGTCCTCTTGCTATGCATCCGTGAATATATATTAATAAGCACTGAAACAACTATATGGGTGTAAGAAATGTTAAAATGTTCAGAATAAAAACTCTATGTTAATCACACGCTAATATTCTGTACTTTGTTCCCACACGACTCCCTTAACATGTTGAGTTGTTGTATATAAATGTTAATATTTCTTAAAGCATTTGTTTGGCCTTCCCGACCATCCTGGCCTTCCCGACCATCCTGTCCTTTTCGACCATCCTGTCCTTCCCGACCATCCTGTCCTTCCCGACCATCCTGTCCTTCCCGACCATCCTGGCCTTCCCGACCATCCTGTCCTTCCCGACCATCCTGTCCTTCCCGACCATCCTGGCCTTCCCGACCATCCTGTCCTTCCCGACCATCCTGTCCTTCCCGACCATCCCGTCCTTCCCGACCATCCTGTCCTTTCCGACCATCCTGTCCTTCCCGACCATCCTGGCCTTCCCGACCATCCTGTCCTTCCCGACCATCCTGTCTTTCCCGACCATCCTGGCCTTCCCGACCATCCTGTCCTTCCCGACCATCCTGTCCTTCCCGACCATCCTGTCCTTCCCGACCATCCTGGCCTTCCTGACCATCCTGGCCTTCCCGACCATCCTGTCCTTCCCGACCATCCCGTCCTTCCCGACCATCCAGGCCTTCCCGACCATCCTGACCTTCCCGACCATCCTGTCCTTCCCGACCATCCTGGCCTTACCGACCATCCCGTCCTTCCCGACCATCCTGTCCTTCCCGACCATCCTGTCCTTCCCGACTATCCTGGCCTTCCCGACCATCCTGTCCTTCCCGACCATCCTGGCCTTCCCGACCATCCCGTCCTTCCCGACCATCCTGGCCTTCCCGACCATCCTGTTCTTCCCGACCATCCTGTCCTTCCCGACCATCCTGCCCTTCCCGACCATCCTGGCCTTACCGACCATCCCGTCCTTCCCGACCATCCTGGCCTTCCCGACCATCCTGTCCTTCCCGACCACCCTGTCCTTCCCGACTATCCCGGCCTTCCCGACCATCCTGTCCTTTCCGACCATCCTGGCCTTCCCGACCATCCTGGCCTTCCCGACCATCCTGTCCTTCACGACCACCCTGGCCATCCCGACCACCCTGGCCTTCCCGACCATCCCGTCCTTCCCGACCATCCTGTCCTTCCCGACCATCCCGACCATCCTGGCCTTCCCGACCATCCTGTCCTTCCCGACCATCCTGTCCTTCCCGACCATCCTGGCCTTCCCGGCCATCCTGTCCTTCCCGACCATCCTGTCCTTCCCGACCATCCTGGCCTTCCCGACCATCCTCTTCTCCCCGACCATCCAGGCCTTCCCGACCATCCCGTCCTTCCCGACCATCCTGTCCTTCCCGACCATCCTCTTCTCCCCGACCATCCAGGCCTTCCCAACCATCCTGTCCTTCCCGACCATCCTGGCCTTCCCGACCATCCTCTTCTCCCCGACCATCCAGGCCTTCCCGACCATCCTGGCCTTCCCGACCATCCCGACCATCCTGTCCTTCCCGACCATCCTCTTCTCCCCGACCATCCTGTCCTACCCGACCATCCTGGCCTTCCCGACCATCCTGGCCTTCCCGACCATCCCGTCCTTCTGACCATCCTGTCCTTCCCGACCATCCTCTTCTCCCCGACCATCCAGGCCTTCCCGACCATCCTGGCCTTCCCGACCATCCTGTCCTTCCCGACCACCCTGGCCATCCCGACCACCCTGGCCTTCCCGACCATCCCGTCCTTCCCGACCATCCTGTCCTTCCCGACCATCCTGTCCTTCCCGACCATCCAGGCCTTCCCGACCATCCTGGCCTTCCCGACCATCCTGTCCTTCCCGACCATCCTGCCCTTCCCGACCATCCTGGCCTTCCCGACCATCCTGTCCTTCCCGACCATCCTGTCCTTCCCGACCATCCTGGCCTTCCCGACCATCCTGTCCTTCCCGACCATCCTGTCCTTCCCGACCATCCTGGCCTTCCCGACCATCCTGGCCTTCCCGACCATCCCGTCCTTCCCGACCATCCTGTCCTTCCCGACCATCCTCTTCTCCCCGACCATCCTGTCCTTCCCGACTATCCTGTCCTTCCCGACCATCCTGTCCTTTCCGACCATCATGTCCTTCCCGACCATCCTGTCCTTCCCGACCATCCAGGCCTTCCCGACCATCCTGGCCTTCCCGACCATCCTGTCCTTCCCTACCATCCTGTCCTTCCCGACCATCCTGGCCTTCCCGACCATCCTGTCCTTCCCGACCATCCTGTCCTTCCTGACCATCCTGGCCTTCCCGACCATCCTGTCCTTCCCGACCTTCCTGGCCTTCCCGACCATCCTGGCCTTCCCGACCATCCCGTCCTTCCCGACCATCCTGTCCTTCCCGACCATCCTCTTCTCCCCGACCATCCTGTCCTTCCCGACTATCCTGTCCTTCCCGACCATCCTGTCCTTTCCGACCATCCTGGCCTTCCCGACCATCCCGTCCTTCCCGACCATCCTGTCCTTCCCGACCATCCTCTTCTCCCCGACCATCCTGTCCTTCCCGACCATCCTGTCCTTCCCGACCATCCTGGCCTTCCTGACCATCCCGACCATCCTGTCCTTCCCGACCATCCTGGCCTTCCCGACCATCCTGTCCTTCCCGACCATCCTGTCCTTCCTGGCCATCCTGTCCTTCCCGACCATCCTGTCCTTCCCGACCATCCTGTCCTTCCCGACCATCTTGGCCTTCCCGACCATCCTGTCCTTCCCGACCATCCTCTTCTCCCCGACCATCCTGTCATTCCCGACCATCCTGTCCTTCCCGACCATCCTGTCCTTCCCGACCATCCTGGCCTTCTCGACCATCCTGGCCTTCCCGACCATCCTGTCCTTCCCGACCATCCTGGCCTTCCCGACCATCCCGTCTTTCCCGACCATTCTGTCCTTCCCGACCATCCTGGCCTTCCCGACCATCCTGTCCTTCCCGACCATCCTGGCCTTCCCGACCATCCTGTCCTTCCCGACCATCCTGGCCTTCCCGACCATCCCGTCCTTCCCGACCATCCTGTCCTTCCCGACCATCCTGGCCTTCCCGACCATCCCGTCCTTCCCGACCATCCTGGCCTTCCCGACCATCCTGTCCTTCCCGACCATCCTGTCCTTCCCGACCATCCTGGCCTTCCCGACCATCCTGTACTTCCCGACCATCCTGTCCTTCCCGACCATCCTGGCCTTCCCGACCATCCTCTTCTCCCCGACCATCCAGGCCTTCCCGACCATCCCGTCCTTCCCGACCATCCTGTCCTTCCCGACCATCCTCTTCTCCCCGACCATCCAGGCCTTCCCAACCATCCTGTCCTTCCCGACCATCCTGGCCTTCCCGACCATCCTCTTCTCCCCGACCATCCAGGCCTTCCCGACCATCCTGGCCTTCCCGACCATCCCGACCATCCTGTCCTTCCCGACCATCCTCTTCTCCCCGACCATCCTGTCCTACCCAACCATCCTGGCCTTCCCGACCATCCTGGCCTTCCCGACCATCCCGTCCTTCTGACCATCCTGTCCTTCCCGACCATCCTCTTCTCCCCGACCATCCAGGCCTTCCCGACCATCCTGGCCTTCCCGACCATCCTGTCCTTCCCGACCACCCTGGCCATCCCGACCACCCTGGCCTTCCCGACCATCCCGTCCTTCCCGACCATCCTGTCCTTCCCGACCATCCTGTCCTTCCCGACCATCCAGGCCTTCCCGACCATCCTGGCCTTCCCGACCATCCTGTCCTTCCCGACCATCCTGCCCTTCCCGACCATCCTGGCCTTCCCGACCATCCTGTCCTTCCCGACCATCCTGTCCTTCCCGACCATCCTGGCCTTCCCGACCATCCTGTCCTTCCCGACCATCCTGTCCTTCCCGACCATCCTGGCCTTCCCGACCATCCTGGCCTTCCCGACCATCCCGTCCTTCCCGACCATCCTGTCCTTCCCGACCATCCTCTTCTCCCCGACCATCCTGTCCTTCCCGACTATCCTGTCCTTCCCGACCATCCTGTCCTTTCCGACCATCCTGTCCTTCCCGACCATCCTGGCCTTCCCGACCATCCTGGCCTTCCCGACCATCCCGTCCTTCCCGACCATCCTGTCCTTACCGACCATCCTCTTCTCCCCGACCATCCTGTCCTTCCCGACCATCCTGTCCTTCCCGACCATCCTGGCCTTCCCGACCATCCTGTCCTTCCCGACCATCCTGTCCTTCCCGACCATCCTGGCCTTCCCGACCATCCTCTTCTCCTCGACCATCCAGGCCTTCCCGACCATCCCGTCCTTCCCGACCATCCTGTCCTTCCCGACCATCCTCTTCTCCCCGACCATCCAGGCCTTCCCAACCATCCTGTCCTTCCCGACCATCCTGGCCTTCCCGACCATCCTCTTCTCCCCGACCATCCAGGCCTTCCCGACCATCCAGGCCTTCCCGACCATCCCGTCCTTCCCGACCATCCTGTCCTTCCCGACCATCCTCTTCTCCCCGACCATCCTGTCCTTCCCGACCATCCTGGCCTTCCCGACCATCCTGGCCTTCCCGACCATCCCGTCCTTCCCGACCATCCTGTCCTTCCCGACCATCCTCTTCTCCCCGACCATCCAAGCCTTCCCGACCATCCTGGCCTTCCCGACCATCCTGTCCTTCCCGACCATCCTGTCCTTCCCGACCATCCTGTCCTTCCCGACCATCATGTCCTTCCCGACCATCCTGTCCTTCCCGACCATCCAGGCCTTCCCGACCATCCTGGCCTTCCCGACCATCCTGTCCTTCCCTACCATCCTGTCCTTCCCGACCATCCTGGCCTTCCCGACCATCCTGTCCTTCCCGACCATCCTGTCCTTCCCGACCATCCTGGCCTTCCCGACCATCCTGTCCTTCCCGACCTTCCTGGCCTTCCCGACCATCCTGGCCTTCCCGACCATCCCGTCCTTCCCGACCATCCTGTCCTTCCCGACCATCCTCTTCTCCCCGACCATCCTGTCCTTCCCGACTATCCTGTCCTTCCCGACCATCCTGTCCTTTCCGACCATCCTGGCCTTCCCGACCATCCCGTCCTTCCCGACCATCCTGTCCTTCCCGACCATCCTCTTCTCCCCGACCATCCTGTCCTTCCCGACCATCCTGTCCTTCCCGACCATCCTGGCCTTCCTGACCATCCCGACCATCCTGTCCTTCCCGACCATCCTGGTGTTCCCGACCATCCTGTCCTTCCCGACCATCCTGTCCTTCCTGGCCATCCTGTCCTTCCCGACCATCCTGTCCTTCCCGACCATCCTGGCCTTCCCGACCATCCTGTCCTTCCCGACCATCTTGGCCTTCCCGACCATCCTGTCCTTCCCGACCATCCTCTTCTCCCCGACCATCCTGTCATTCCCGACCATCCTGTCCTTCCCGACCATCCTGTCCTTCCCGACCATCCTGGCCTTCTCGACCATCCTGGCCTTCCCGACCATCCTGTCCTTCCCGACCATCCTGGCCTTCCCGACCATCCCGTCCTTCCCGACCATTCTGTCCTTCCCGACCATCCTGGCCTTCCCGACCATCCTGTCCTTCCCGACCATCCTGGCCTTCCCGACCATCCTGTCCTTCCCGACCATCCTGGCCTTCCCGACCATCCCGTCCTTCCCGACCATCCTGTCCTTCCCGACCATCCTGGCCTTCCCGACCATCCTGGACTTCCCGACCATCCTGTCCTTCCCGACTATCCTGGCCTTCCCGACCATCCTGTCCTTCCCGACCATCCTGGCCTTCCCGACCATCCCGTCCTTCCCGACCATCCTGTCCTTCCCGACCATCCTGGCTTTCCCGACCATCCCGTCCTTCCCGACCATCCTCTTCTCCCCGACCATCCTGGCCTTCCCGACCATCCTGGCCTTCCCGACCATCCTGGACTTCCCGACCATCCCGTCCTTCCCGACCATCCTGGCCTTCCCGACCATCCCGTCCTTCCCGACCATCCTGTCCTTCCCGACCATCCTGTCTTTCCCGACCATCCTGGCCTTCCCGACCATCCTGTCCTTCCCGACTATCCTGGCCTTCCCGACCATCCTGTCCTTCCCGACCATCCTGGCCTTCCCGACCATCCCGTCCTTCCCGACCATCCTGTCCTTCCCGACCATCCTGGCTTTCCCGACCATCCCGTCCTTCCCGACCATCCTCTTCTCCCCGACCATCCTGGCCTTCCCGACCATCCTGGCCTTCCCGACCATCCTGTCCTTCCCGACCATCCTGTCCTTCCCGACCATCCTCTTCTCCCCGACCATCCTGGCCTTCCCGACCATCCTGGCCTTCCCGACCATCCCGTCCTTCCCGACCATCCTGTCCTTCCCGACCATCCCGTCCTTCCCGACTATCCTGTCCTTCCCGACCATCCTCTTCTCCCCGACCATCCTGGCCTTCCCGACCATCCTGGCCTTCCCGACCATCCTGTCCTTCCCGACCATCCCGTCCTTCCCGACCATCCTGTCCTTCCCGACCATCCTCTTCTCCCCGACCATCCTGTCCTTCCCGACCATCCTGGCCTTCCCGACCATCCTGTCCTTCCCGACCATCCTGGCCTTCCCGACCATCCCGTCCTTCCCGACCATCCTGGCCTTCCCGACCATCCCGTCCTTCCCGACCATCCCGTCCTTCCCGACCATCCTGTCTTTCCCGACCATCCTGGCCTTCCCGACCATCCTGTCCTTCCCGACTATCCTGGCCTTCCCGACCATCCTGTCCTTCCCGACCATCCTGGCCTTCCCGACCATCCCGTCCTTCCCGACCATCCTGTCCTTCCCGACCATCCTGGCTTTCCCGACCATCCCGTCCTTCCCGACCATCCTCTTCTCCCCGACCATCCTGGCCTTCCCGACCATCCTGGCCTTCCCGACCATCCTGTCCTTCCCGACCCTCCTGTCCTTCCCGACCATCCTCTTCTCCCCGACCATCCTGGCCTTCCCGACCATCCTGTCCTTCCCGACCATCCCGTCCTTCCCGACTATCCTGTCCTTCCCGACCATCCTCTTCTCCCCGACCATCCTGGCCTTCCCGACCATCCTGGCCTTCCCGACCATCCTGTCCTTCCCGACCATCCCGTCCTTCCCGACCATCCTGTCCTTCCCGACCATCCTCTTCTCCCCTACCATCCTGGCCTTCCCGACCATCCCTTCCTTCCCGACCATCCTCTTCTCCCCGACCATCCCGTCCTTCCCGACCATCCTGTACTTCCCGACCATCCTGGCCTTCCCGACCATCCTGTCCTTCCCGACCATCCTGTCCTTCCCGACCATCCTGTCCTTCCCGACCATCCTGGCCTTCCCGACCATCCTGGCCTTCCCGACCATCCTCTTCTCCCCGACCATCCTGGCCTTCCCGACAATCCTGGCCTTCCCGACCATCCTGTACTTCCCGACCATCCTGGCCTTCCCGACCATCCTGTCCTTCCCGACCATCCTGTCCTTCCCGACCATCCTAGCCTTCCCGACCATCCCGTCCTTCCCGACCATCCCGTCCTTCCCGACCATCCTGTCCTTCCCGACCATCCTGTCCTTCCCGACCATCCTGTCCTTTCCGACCATCCTGGCCTTCCCGACCACCCTGGCCTTCCCGACCATCCTGTCCTTCCCGACCATCCTGTCCTTCCCGACCATCCTGGCCTTCCCGACCATCCTGTCCCTCCCGACCATCCTGTCCTTCCCGACCATCCTGTCCTTCCCGACCATCCTGTCCTTTCTGACCATCCTGTCCTTCCCGACCATCCTGTCCTTCCCGACCATCCTGGCCTTCCCGACCATCCTGGCCTTCCCGACCATCCTCTTCTCCCCGACAATCCTGGCCTTCCCGACCATCCTGTCCTTCCCGACCATCCTGTCCTTCCCGACCATCCTGTCCCTCCCGACCATCCTGTCCTTCCCGACCATCCTGTCCTTCCCGACCATCCTGTCCTTTCTGACCATCCTGTCCCTCCCGACCAACCATCCTGGCTATCCCGACCATCCTGTCCTCGTATCCCAGTTCATACCCCTATACTTTTAGGTGAGCACAGTTGCAAGCGTCTGACCTTCAGCATTGGACAGACAGACAAACAAAGGGTCAGACAGACATTCTCTTCTTCACCACAGCATCATTATTTCCTGTGTCTCATCTCTATGTCTTTTTTCCACAATATTTCTCACTTTTCATCTAATATCGCTCTGCTATCCCGATGTGTCCGACATTTATTTGGTACTCACATATTCCACCACTCGAAATTATATCCATTCCCTTGTGTTTTTACCATTTTCTCTTTATATGTAGTTCATGTTTACGTATCTTTACTGTGTTTCTTCTTTCTATCTTTACTACTGCTTCCTCTCTCCCTGTGTCTCAGTTTTTACGTCTTCACCCTCTCGACCTCATTGGTCCATCACCTCCTGTGTGTACACTCCCAGTGTCTAATGTCTCTGTGTTTACCATTCATGGTTGTTGCCTAAACGAGCTCATCCCATGTCTCTCTTCTTCGTTCTCAACTCTTCGTCTTCACTACCAGCGATTCTCTGCTATTTATCCCTGCGTATCTTCCCCTTCATCCTGAACTCTTATTTGTTACATCTAAGTCTTAGCATTGTGTCTCACTATTATGGCAACACCACGTATCACTATTCATTCCTCACTCATCTGCACTCCTCTAGCTGTAACTATTTTCTTAATCTATGCTATACCCGTCACGTGGTATGTAAATGTCTACATTTCTTTTTTTAGGTTCATATTTTTGCAGAATCCTCTGCATTTATTATGTGCTCTTGTTGCATGTTTTCAATGATAGTTTTGGAATCTGAATGTATGATGACATGCCGTTGATCATCAGCAAGGACGTGTTCTAAACATTTTTGAATGTCTACCATCTGTTTGTAAAGTTGATCGCACGTTTGAGTCTCTACCAATAGGATTTCCTGCCTAAACTGCAACTCCAAATTCTTGATATGAATGTTCAGTATATGAAGCTCTAGGATACGATGTATTCTTCAATATATATTGTTTATCTTTGTTGTGATTCATAGCAGATGGGAATCTGATTCTTCTTTCCTTGAAGAGCCAAAATGTTAAAGCGTGTTGGTAAATATTCACACGGTGCTTGCACAACGAAATCTACAAGTGTTTCCTAGTCACCTTTCTCACTGATTATATTTCTGATATCAAATGTATTGATGCCATTTGTTGTAAAATGTTGTTGTTGTTGGTAAAGATTCGCTACCTGAAACAAAAAGGTCCAAGTAGGACGGGCTATGGTGAGCCCGTCGTGTAAAATGTGTCAACCAGTTGCTATTGGAGGCACATGTGAACAGTGTTACAGCTCCACTAAGTGTATGGTATGTTATAGTTAACTTTTCTCAGTGAAGTCAGTATTTTGGTCACAATGTATTGAGCAAGGCCTTTTATCTAAATTGTAACCGCTGTTAGTTTGGTTTCTTCAGCTAAGTATTTTAGGCCATCATGGATTCGTCCACTGTAAGATGCACTGCGTTGTTCAGAACAACATCAACCTTGGTGGTCGCTGCATAATCAACAAGCACACTTCATGTATGTAAAACATCCTGAACCATCTAAGTCCCACTCCTACTTGCGGCCATGACTTTTTCTCATGAAAGTCCCATGACTTTTTCTTTTCTTTCATTTGCTATCGGAATTGCTCATTTTACACACCCATATTGAATTTGCTTGTTAAATATTGAATAATAATTCCACACTGAGATATAACCCATTAACGGTTACAGTTGTGAATGTGTAGGTGGTGAATGTTTGCTGACATAACTGAAACAGTGGATCGTGTTATGTCTAAAATTACGATCACTGCACATGACACGTTACAATTGTTCTGATTACCGGACTTTGTTCTAATATGGGTTGAGATAAAAGTCTAGTGTTTGGCATTTTTTCTTTTACATTTTTTAATGGTTTTTAAAGGCAACAAATGAAAAGAACCTGTTAAAGAAGAAACGATTGATTTAAATGTTCTTTCTTTGTATGGTGATGAGAAGCCCATATAGCCTCATGATTCATGGTGATGAGAAGCCCATATAGCCTCATGATTCATGGTGACGAGAAGCCCATATAGCCTCATGATTCATGGTGTTGAGAAGCCCATATAACCTCATGATTCATGGTGTTGAGAAGCCCATATAGCCTCATGATTCATGGTGTTGAGAAGCCCATATAACCTCATGATTCATGGTGTTGAGAAGCCCATATAGCCTCATGATTCATGGTGTTGAGAAGCCCATATAGCCTCATGATTCATGGTGTTGAGAACCCCATATGACCTCATGATTCATGGTGTTGAGAACCCCATATAGCCTCATGATTCATGGTGTTGAGAAGCGCATATAGCCTCATGATTCATGGTGTTGAGAAGCGTATATAGCTCATGATTCATGGTGCTGAGAACCCCATATAGCCTCATGATTCATGGTGTTGAGAACCCCATATGACCTCATGATTCATGGTGATGAGAAGCCCATATAGCCTCATGATTCATGGTGTTGAGAAGCCCATATAGCCTCATGATTCATGGTGTTGAGAAGCCCATATAGCCTCATGATTCATGGTGTTTAGAAGCCCATATAGCCTCATGATTCATGGTGTTGAGAAGCCCATATAGCCTCATGATTCATGGTGTTTAGAAGCCCATATAGCCTCATGATTCATGGTGTTGAGAACCCCATATAGCCTCATGATTCATGGTGTTGAGAACCCAAAAAAGCCCCATGATTCATGGTGTTGAGAACCCAAAAAAGCCCCATGATTCATGGTGTTGAGAACCCCATATAGCCTCATGATTCACGGTGTTGCGAACCCCATATAGCCTCATGATTCATGGTGTTGAGAACCCTATATGGCCTCATGATTCATGGTGTTGAGAACCCCATATAGCCTCATGATTCATGGTGTTGAGAACCCTATATGGCCTCATGATTCATGGTGTTGAGAACCCCATATTGTAACAAACTAGGCTGTTGTAAGAATTATCCAGAGTGGTTTATCGACAAAAGAGAATGGGAAGCTGAGCCGCATGGTGACCTGACCCCCAGGGGAATTCGCGGTGGAAATAACCGACGCTTTGTTCATAGCTGCGTATAATGAATCATCCTATAGTATTCAGTAATTTAGAGAAAATTAGCCTTTATTCATTTTGCATTAAAATTGTATGGTATAATAGTACTGGATACAATATCAAGAGTATTCTAATTATTGAGTTTAAGTCACCATCAGTGACGTCACGAATCAGATCTAACTTTTAAGGCGGAGTGACCGGCGGTCATAGGTCAGCAGGGTTGACATGTCTAGTATTTCTCAAAGTTCAATTAACCATTTTGGGGATCGGGAACAGCTCTGCCGTTAGATGTTTGTAATTTAATTCAGTAAAATAATTCAACCAGTCTGGATCAATTAAGTACAACAGAGGTTAATTGTTATAACTTAAACCTGGCTAGTAACTTGGTAAAACTTTGACTAGGCGGAAGGATACAATACTCTTGTCTGGGGTAGACCAGACAAGGAAGAGATCAGTGTGGTCACGGAAGCAGCTGGGAGAGGTCAAACATCTTACCTCTCCCCGAGACCAGCCCAACATCTTAGCTGGAAAACATAGAGGTATAGTTGCTATGGTTATGTATAGAAATAGTCTCATTTGCCATTCAGGTCAAGTAGGGAGTGTTAAAGTGATAGGGAGTGAACATATTTAGATTTTGTTTTAGTTTTCTTTTAATAAATTAAATTTGTTATTAATTTGCATTTTATTGTTTCCATGTGTTTTATGTGTAAACTTGTCCTGGTCACGTGGTCCACACGAGGTAAAGTTGGATTGGGCGCCGATTCTAACATCGAATCGGAATTATCATTACCGTGTAATTTATTCCACACTCAAGGTCATCGTATATAGTGGGAATCAAGCCCCTAGGTTGATTAATTAGCGTGATCGATCCAGACCTCGATCATTGCTCTTGAATTACTGGTCTGGTGGTGGCAGCGTAGAGGCGACTCTAGGGTTTTGTTCAGAGCCTAGGTCACGTCATACTGGGTGTAGAATCCTAAGTCGGTCAATCGTCTTAGGACCACGTGGCGTGGAGTTGGCTTTGGTAAAAGTTTTGGAGTCCCTTGGTAGAGAATAAAAAGTAAGAATACGGGTAGAGGGAGTAGAAGGTAGAGAAGTAGAGAGAGCGGAACTTAAACCCGTGTTACAATGGTGCACAGCGGTGGTTTCAACAATTTTGTTTGAAATTGTTGAAAGGCTCACGCGTCTAGCCGTTCGAACACGTGCGCGGATGCTAAGGAGACAGCCGCGGGCCAGGATTAGCAGTGCGCCCCACAAGTGCGTTTGAGTGGGGATTGGCGAATCTTGAGTCATGCGGGTTGATATGATTAAGGTTTAGTTAGTAAGATTAGGCTGTTAAAATAGATTTATTGAAAAGGAGACCGCTCCGAGTTGATTGGACTGGGTACCATACTCGACCCATTGCAATTAATTCAGAGGTGTTGGGAGCCGCCATACTCTCAACAGCAGTTCCTTGAGGGCTGTCGGGGGCGGATATATCTGTGGGACGCCAGTAGATAGTCCGAGGGCGTTATTAGACGACCCAAAACGCTAGGAAAAACGTAATCCGTGAAGGGCGTTGCGGCCTCCGAGGGACGGACTAGTAACCTACCTAGCAGCGATTCAACAACTAAGTGATCGCACACTTAGTGGAGGTTGAGTCGTCCCTAGTCATAATTGTTGCTGAAAGCTGCGTGTCGCTCTGTTGGAACCTAGAGGGTGTGGCCCCTAGGCTAGGTGTGGTACGGCGAGCCGGTAGGAACAATTATAAGATTAAGTCGAGTGCATTTTTGAATTAAGTATACTTAAATTTATAAAGTAATTTCCGTTTATTTTCGTTGTTCTAGAAGTTAATTTTTTCCCCTAAATTCAATCCCCGGTTAAAAATTTTTTCCCAAGTGTTTAGCGGTTTCTTGCATATTAGGCTAAGTGCGTACGTTAAGTTTTGTTATTCCCTGTTCTATTAGTCTAAGTCAGAGGAGTTGTTAATCCTCTGGACTTAGGGCTATATGTCGGTCACGATAGATAAGTGAAGGAGGTTAAGGGATAGTAAGTTGCGTGTAAATGCTTAATAGAGTCCGTGGTATATTTCTAAGTATTTTGGGATAAGTTTTCGGCTAAGTCAATGTCGGAAAGTCGTTAACTGTAATTAATTTGTATTCGTGGGTCACGTGTATGTTCTGGGCGTCATTAGGATTCCCCAGTCGATGCGCGTGATATTTTCTAGTTGTTACCAGTAAGACGGTAAAATTGTGTTTGTAGACTTAGAATTCTGTTTTCAGTAGAAACGTAGGTGGAAAATTTTCTAAGTCCAGCTTGGGCTAGAATCTGACTTTTTGGCGGAAATTCTAATTTTCATGTTTCGTGTATATCCTAGGGTCAGTATTACTCTCTAGTGCGCGCAAGGGACGTAATTCTGTTCGTAAAGCATTAAACAGTGATAATTACATTTTTGCCGAATTTAGTTATTTTTCGAGAAAATCGTGTTGTAATTTTGTCAGAGTCCATTTGAGGTGAAAATCTCGGATTTTGACGAAAATTCGAATTAGTGAGTGTTGAAACCGCCCGAAGTGTCAGTATTGTTCTGTATACGTCAGTATTAAATAATAACGTATTTATATCTGGGAACGAGAAACCCAAATTTTTGTGAATTAAAGGAGTTTTGTGATATTTGGGGTGATAGAAATTTTCTTTTCCCTCGGAGTCAGGAAAATTGGCAGAGTCCAGCAATTGAGTAAAAACGCAGTTTTTTGATAAAAAAAGTCAATTTTTAGTAAGCATTTATATGTCCTGGGTGTCTATATTAATCGCTAGAGCGGTTTATTAACGTAAAACTAGTTATTTTCCTTCAGAACAAAAATTTTGATTTTTCAGCGTTTAAGCGAAAAAGCGCGGGACTTAGTTTTTTTTCAGCGCAGCTGGTCCCGCTCCATCAGTCATCAGGGGCCACGCTGCTCACTTCAAGCGCGTTTAGTATTCAAGTACAGTAAATATTCTTTATTAATCCATCACGAGTGCTGCGCGTTAGTTGCGTTATCATTTAAATTGTTTTATATAAATTAGATTCCTTAATTTTTTTTAACGTAAAGGACTTAGGTTTCAGCAATAGAACTGCGGGATATTTCACGGTCAGACACGAGTGCGGGGCAGACACTCATTCATTGGATTCACTTCAGCGATTCTCTCGATAAATCGGTGTATTTCCTATTTTGGGAATTTAGTAGTTTTCTCTTAGAAAAGAGTTGCGATTTTTTTTTATTATTATTTGTGTAAGATCACGGTTGTAGTGAGTTCGGGTCGAGGGTGTACTATAAGGTAGTTTAGAAGAGACGTGGCACACCAGGAATCACAGAAAATGTTTAACCCAGATAATGGCCAGTCAGTAGGGACCAGTGGGAATGGGAGTGTAGAGGATAGAACCTCTTCCGACACCACTGGGGACCGCTCAGGTAGCTCAACTGGCACCACAGGTGGGGCCAGTGGGACTGAAGCGACGAGTTCACGGGTTCTGCATGGGACTGGGCAGTCGAGGGTATCTTTCCATCCCTGGAGAGATACTATTATTGACATGAGTGGGGAGTCTTGCGAGGAGTCGTCCCATGAGTGGGGAGAGCCGTCTTGGGTTCCCCCACAAATAACATCGACGCCATGCCAGCAGGGTAGACAGGGGGCCTCAGTTAGTATGGCAGGACGTCCCACTTCGCTCGGTAGAGAACAGCAACCCGTTCAACGGGAACATGAACAACCACACCAACAGCAGGAACTACCCAACATAACACCAATACCACAGCACCCACACAACCCGTTCTCGCAAATTTAATAAGTCAATATTGACTTATTAAATATGTGCATAGGTGACATACTTAACATAATAGATACCCTTAAAAAGATTCATAGAAAACACCGACCTTACCTAACCTTGTTAGTATCTTAAGATAAGCATCTTATAGCTTCGTAATTACAATTATTACCTAACCTATAATAGGTATAGGTTAAGTAATAATTGTAATTACGAAGCATTAAGATGCTTATCTTAAGATACTAACAAGGTTAGGTAAGGTCGGTGTTTTCTATTAATCTTTTTAAGGGTATCTATTATGTTTAGTATATCACCTATGCACGTAGTTAATAAGTCAATATTGACTTTACGAATTTGCGAGAACGGGTTGCACCCACAACACCTAGGTACACCTCATCCGTCACTACAACAACCCCAACCCCACCTCCCATACCTACCCCATCCTCAATTCCCATACCAACCCCATCCTCAGTTCCCATACCAACCCTTCCCCCAACCCCAGGCCACTCCATACCCATTCCAACCCCAGGCCACCCCATACCCATACCCATTCCAACCCCAGGCCACCCCATACCCATTCCAACCCCAGGCCACCCCATACCCATACCCATACCCATTCCAACCCCAGGCCACCCCATACCCATTCCAACCCCAGGCCACCCCATACCCACCCCAACCTCAATCCACACCCCAACCCGAGGCCACCCACACCATACCTCAGCCTCAACCCCAACCTCAATCCACACCCCAACCCGAGGCCACCCACACCATACCTCAGCCTCAACCCCAACCTCAATCCACACCCCAACCCGAGGCCACCCACACCATACCTCAACCCCAACCCCAGGCCGCCACAGCCTTAGACAGGCAGATGCGCACGGAGACGCCGGGCACTCAGTTGTCGCCATACGTAGAGGCGTTAAGTAAAGGCGAGGGAGCCAAGCCGAGGAACTGTGGCGCGGTTTCATCAGGCGGAAAGCAGCCCTCAGCTGCAAGTTCGAGCCACCCTGCGCGGGGTAACAACAGAGATCCGCGGAGGTGTTACTCCTGCTGGAAGCGCGGGCATATACAGAGGGATTGCGAAGTCACTCCTACGAAAGCATGAAAGCAGGCTCCTAGTGATGGCAGGCCTACTTTTGAGGTGAAAGTGGAAGGTGTGAGATTGACAGCTTTTGTTGATACAGGAAGCCAGGCGACGGTAATTAAAAAGTCAGCCTTCAGCAATTTTAAGTATGCACGTCTTCAACGTTGCGCAAAGACATTAACAGCAGTCAATGGGGAAAAGATTGAGATCGTAGGTCAAGGTACAGTTAATTTTGAGATTGATGGGGAATTGCAGCCTCACACATGTACGATCGTAGAGAACCTTGATTTTCCTGGTCACATCTTAATGGGAACTGATTTTCTGTCGCGATTTGATTATTCCTTGTCTGCTCAAAAAGGGGCTAGGAACTGCAGGTTGCAGTTGGGACAGACTTCCTACCCAGTGGAGATGATCGACCATCCCCCAGTTGTAGCTTCAATTAAGAGGAAGCTGAAATATAATGCGCACTATCCAAAATTGATTTTTAAGTCTCTTCCAGACACAGTTAAGAGGTCATGCGCCTTGCATGCATTGACCAAACAGAGTTGCCCACCACATTCTGTTAAATTTATTAAAGTAGCCGTGGGACGTCACATACAACCAGGTACCACCCTTCAGGTGGCTGGGAGATGTGATAGTTTATTAATTCCTCATCACTTAGTTGTAGTGCTCGATAAAGGTGCACTCATTCCTGTTGTCAATCTTTCACATAAGACTTTTCGCTTCAGGGCAGGTGATAGGGTATCTCAGGGAACCATGGTGGAGGACACAGAAATCTTTCACCATGAGTCAGCTGAGACGCCAGCCGTCACTGCATAATGTAGTGCACTGAATATGTTGAACACTAAAACACCATCCAAAGTACAATACGAGACGAGAAATGTTGCACAGAATGTAGAGGAAATAGAAAAATTAATTTCAGCACTTGATTTGCAACATGTTGCACAGGCGGATAGGAAGGCACTGAGAGGAGTTTTACGAAAATTCCCGAAATTGTTTGCGACAGAGGATGACCAGATTGGTCTCCTTGATAAGATCGAGCACACCATTCCAACTGGTGACCATTTGCCTGTGTACACAAGACAGTGGAGGTTGCCGGAACAGGCAAAGAACATTATCAGGGAGGAGTGCCAGAAAATGTTGAGACAGGGCGTGATAGAGCCTAGTACGTCACCATGGCTCTCTCCGGTTGTGCTAGTTCGGAAACCGGACGGTAGTTATCGTTTCTGTGTTGACTACCGGAAGGTGAACGAATTAACTAAGGGTGATGTGTATCCGTTGCCCCGAATACAGGAGATAATAGATCAATTTGGTGCTGCTAAGTATTTCTCAACTCTTGACGCAAAATCGGCGTATTGGGCGATCCCGGTGGCAGAACAGGATAGGGAAAAAACAGCATTCTCGGATGGTAGGCACACTTATCAATTCCGTAGGATGCCGTTTGGTTTGAAGACAGCGCCTTCGTCGTTTCAGAGGGCCATCAACTTTATCCTTAGTCCGGTACTGGGTAGGCATTCTTTAGCGTACCTGGATGATGTTGTGATATATTCCAGGACGTTTGAGGAACACCTACAGGACTTGACTGAGACTTTGAAGTTGTTAGATCAGGCAGGTTTCAGGCTGAATGTTCAGAAGTGCACCTTGGCGGCTCAGAAATTCAAATTTCTGGGGTTCCAGGTGTGCCCAGACGGTATCCGACCTGACCCAGATTCTTGCCGCGCCATTGCTGACATGCCTACTCCAAGGACAGCAAAGGACGTGCGTAGGTTTTTGGGGGCGGCCGGATATTTTCGTCGTCATATTGAAGGTTTCGCTGGCATTTCAGCACCCCTGACTGATCTGACAAAGAAAAATGCGAAGTTTGTGTGGAAATCTGAACATGACGAGGCCTATCGCAAACTGAAAGACCAACTAATCACGACACCGGTATTGGCTATTCCTGATTTTGAGAAAGAGTGGGAAGTGCACACTGACGCCAGCGGTATTGCTATTGGCGGGTGCTTAATTCAGCGAGACGCAGATAATTTACCCCATCCAGTAGCCTATTTCAGTAGGAAGGTCAAAGGACCTGAAGTTCGCTATTCAGCGAAGGAGGTTCGCTATTCGCTATTCTACTACTGCCAGATCGGGAGGCACTGGCAGTAGTAGAATCAGTTAGGTATTTCGAGCCTTACCTATTTCAGCGGCATTTTGTAATCTACACAGACCATCGAGCGTTAACACACATATTTAAGAAGCGAACAAAATGCCCACGAATGTCACGCTGGTCTCACGAACTTTCGGCCCACTCATTCCAGATCTTGTACAAGCCTGGTCCAGCACATGTTGTGCCAGATACGCTAAGTAGAAATATAGCGGCAATGCAGATTAATGAAAATATTGAAACCATTCCATCGGATAAAATGAGAGAATACCAGATGAACGAGCCGAGATGGAAAGAGATTATTGAGTATTTAGAGGGAGGAAAATACCCGAAAAAGAAAAAGAATTTACCTATACATGATTTTGAGATGAAACAGGGCGTCCTGTATTATGTTAATAGCCAGAATGATAGGGCAGTATTTCAGCTAGTTATTCCGGACGCGTTGCGGTCATCAGCGTTAAAGCTTGCACATGCTTCAAAAATTGCAGGGCATCCGGGGATCTTTAAAACGCACTTAAAAGCAAAGTCTCTATTTTATTTTCCAGGATTACTTTCTGAGGTAATCAATTTCGTGAAGTCGTGCCCTCGTTGCCAGAGGAGGAAAGGCACCCTTAAGGTACAAGCCCCACTTCAGGAATTCCCTGAAATTCGCGAACCGTTAGATCGTGTGGGGGCCGATCTGATTGATTTACACCAAAGTCATGCGGGTAACAGATACGTGTTGGTGCTAGTTGACCATCTGTCTAGATACACTACACTAGTTGCATTACCTCAGAAGGATTCTCGTACGGTTGCAGATGCGTTCTTGCGTAGGTTCGTTACTATATTCGGACCTCCTAAAGTTTTAGTCTCTGACCGGGGTCAAGAATTCAATGGGAATATATTTAGAGAAGTTTGTAAGATTTTAGAGACAACTTCGGCTTTTACAACAGCCTACCACCCACAAGCAAACGGAATGACGGAACGGACTAATCGTTCAGTCAAGGATATGCTTGCAATCCTTGCTGAACATGATGCAAACACCTGGGATGAACACCTACCCTATGTTCAGTTCGCCTTGAATACTGCCATCCACCAATCAATTAACACCCAACCACTTCATTTGTTTACTGGTAATTCATGCAATTTCCCGTCAGGTCTGCTTAACAGAC
Source organism: Procambarus clarkii (assembly GCF_040958095.1). NCBI lineage: Eukaryota > Metazoa > Arthropoda > Malacostraca > Decapoda > Cambaridae > Procambarus > Procambarus clarkii. The sequence goes on along the minus strand of NC_091181.1, from coordinate 6,411,597 downwards.
ATAATGTTGCATTCGGGGAGGACTATCCTTCAGAGGTCCTTGGAAAAATGAGAAATGCATGGAATATTGCAGCTGAAGCGTCCAAGAAGGCACGGACTCGGTATGCTCATTTTTATGACAAGAAAGTGCGCCCTCTTGAGTTGACAGAAGGAAGCCTCGTATTGAGAGTGAATGAGGCTGCGCCCGCCAATCAGAGCAGGAAACTAGCTCCGAGGTGGCGAGGACCATATAGAGTAATTAAAAGGGCGGGGCCGGTTAATCTTGTTATAAAAGGAGTGTTCGAGGACCAGGTGGAAAGGACAATTCACGTGAATAAATTGAAACATTATCATGCTAGAGAGGAATTAGAACTGCCTTCAGCGGGTCTAGTTCCTGACTCAGCAGTGCTGACTCATGGCTTCACCGACGAGTCAGAAGATGAGGATGACCCTCTGTCATCGCTCATCAGTAGTCAGGTGCAGTCTCGCCACCCTATGGTGACGAGATCTCGCGTTATACAGTAAAGTAACTTCCTTGGTTAGTATAATTTATTCATTAGATTTTCCTGTAAAGGCAATGAGATGTACTATGTCTATACTTGACTCAGGTAGCAACTCTTACCGTGCTCTGGGGTTCCACCTCCACCAAACCCAGAGTATATCTATGCTTCCGCTGTGTTGTGTCTGTCTGTTCCCAGGTCTGATTGGTACACCGACCCAGTTGTTCCAGCCACACGTGAACCCTTGTCTGTAAAGACCGAGGGGGGAGGCACGTTACACAAAGCCCTCCCCCCACCAGACCCAGTAACCCATACATCAGTTACTTTGGGGATGAGTGACTGTCCAAGAGTCACCCGGCCGACGCCTCACGTCACTAACGAGGTTGTCAGGGCCAGCGAGCTGTCCACATTATAGCAGTCACCGGAGGTGCCATACAACGCCGGGGTAGCTGTCTCGAGATCACCACTACCCACCTGCTGCGTCATCAAGACTGCAGCCATTCCAGCAGTGTTGGAGGAGAGGTCAAGAAATGGAAAGCACGTAGCAGTACTCAAGAATTTCGCCGGAAGATTAATGATTACGTCATCTGAAGTAACAAGAAAGCGGAAATAAGGCGGTCACAGGTGGAAGGCACGGTTTCCCTACAGAGTACCGGGACTCGCCAATAGAAGGTCGCAAAATTGTCTCCTTTGGCCTAAAGTCGGCGGTACGAGGGTATACACAGTTGGTGTTTACGGCCTAGTAACCTGGGGACATCAAGAAACGCCTGAGATGACGTGAGCAATGATGGAAGACGAGATTCACCTGTTCTGCAAACAAGCAACCCGCCTCTACGACCTTCTGACACCACTCCTGCTAAGAGACACCGTTGGTACATCCAGTCCTGCTCTGCTGTGGTCATCTGCGACAAGTTTAACATCAAGACTACCGTGTGAACTGTGATTGATACGAAGGCGTGTGGACTGTCGAGAGCAAGATTAATGGCCGAAGTAACAGTATTCTACAGCTGTCACTTGGCACTCCGCTCTACTACACTCTGTCGTCATTCAGGAGTACCGGATGGGAGTACAAGAGGACCAGGTATTGATGTCTACACATGAGAAGAAGCAAGATCGACACCGTCATCGTCAGCGACTACATTCAGCATCCAGCAGCATCGATTTTTTTTTTCTCGATTACTCAATATGAACAATTGATACAAACAACAAAGTTGGCTCTGAACATCTGTGTAAAGAACATCTGGACACTTTTGTTTAAATGTTGAAAAACAGATTTAGAATCAATACTTTATAAATGTTGAAAAACAGATTTAAAATAATTCTGGTATAATATGAATTTTACTCTATAAATTGGTCAGTAATCAAAATCGAAGCCCCTGTGTAATTGTCTCAGCCCAGAACAAACGGTTATGGAAAATTATGTTGTGCTATTTTTTTTCAGAATGTTTGAACACAGGAGAGGCGGACCAATATAAACATTGACACTTCTAGTGAGTGAGAACACTTGGCTGTACAGTCAGCTGAAACCTGTGATATAGTATAGGATTTTTTTATATTTTTTAGATAGATGTAATAAACGTTAGGTGTGTTCCTTAACATGTCAAGGTTGACATTGATTGGGGAGTGGTTAGTACACGGATGTGTACCTGATAGTTCCGTAGTACGCTCCCGGATGACTGAAAGTTCAGTCTGATGATATAACTTTAATGTTTGTTTGAGCACGGTGTGGCCGGCTCTAGAGGACACATGGACTTGGCTAGTGAAGAGCCAAGAGAGTTTAATAGCTAGTTTTTTGATGGTAGAGTAGGGACATGTTATTTAGCTATGTCAGTAAGGATAGGATGTATGTTTCCTGATATTAGAGGATTGCTGTCAGTTGACAGCTGAGAAATTTATGAAATATGAACATATTTATTATGATGTTGGACTATTATTTGTCAAATTTTATTAGTTAGGTTAGCTTTTGTTTGTGGCATGACTTGAATTGTGGGTTTGGATACTAAACCTCGTGAATTTTAACAAATTAACAAGGTTTACTAAGTGCTTGTGCGGGGGGGTTGTAACAAACTAGGCTGTTGTAAGAATTATCCAGAGTGGTTTATCGACAAAAGAGAATGGGAAGCTGAGCCGCATGGTGACCTGACCCCCAGGGGAATTCGCGGTGGAAATAACCGACGCTTTGTTCATAGCTGCGTATAATGAATCATCCTATAGTATTCAGTAATTTAGAGAAAATTAGCCTTTATTCATTTTGCATTAAAATTGTATGGTATAATAGTACTGGATACAATATCAAGAGTATTCTAATTATTGAGTTTAAGTCACCATCAGTGACGTCACGAATCAGATCTAACTTTTAAGGCGGAGTGACCGGCGGTCATAGGTCAGCAGGGTTGACATGTCTAGTATTTCTCAAAGTTCAATTAACCATTTTGGGGATCGGGAACAGCTCTGCCGTTAGATGTTTGTAATTTAATTCAGTAAAATAATTCAACCAGTCTGGATCAATTAAGTACAACAGAGGTTAATTGTTATAACTTAAACCTGGCTAGTAACTTGGTAAAACTTTGACTAGGCGGAAGGATACAATACTCTTGTCTGGGGTAGACCAGACAAGGAAGAGATCAGTGTGGTCACGGAAGCAGCTGGGAGAGGTCAAACATCTTACCTCTCCCCGAGACCAGCCCAACATCTTAGCTGGAAAACATAGAGGTATAGTTGCTATGGTTATGTATAGAAATAGTCTCATTTGCCATTCAGGTCAAGTAGGGAGTGTTAAAGTGATAGGGAGTGAACATATTTAGATTTTGTTTTAGTTTTCTTTTAATAAATTAAATTTGTTATTAATTTGCATTTTATTGTTTCCATGTGTTTTATGTGTAAACTTGTCCTGGTCACGTGGTCCACACGAGGTAAAGTTGGATTGGGCGCCGATTCTAACATCGAATCGGAATTATCATTACCGTGTAATTTATTCCACACTCAAGGTCATCGTATATAGTGGGGATCAAGCCCCTAGGTTGATTAATTAGCGTGATCGATCCAGACCTCGATCATTGCTCTTGAATTACTGGTCTGGTGGTGGCAGCGTAGAGGCGACTCTAGGGTTTTGTTCAGAGCCTAGGTCACGTCATACTGGGTGTAGAATCCTAAGTCGGTCAATCGTCTTAGGACCACGTGGCGTGGAGTTGGCTTTGGTAAAAGTTTTGGAGTCCCTTGGTAGAGAATAAAAAGTAAGAATACGGGTAGAGGGAGTAGAAGGTAGAGAAGTAGAGAGAGCGGAACTCAAACCCGTGTTACTTCCGACACCACTGGGGACCATTGTAACACGGGTTTGAGTTCCGCTCTCTCTACTTCTCTACCTTCTACTCCCTCTACCCGTATTCTTACTTTTTATTCTCTACCAAGGGACTCCAAAACTTTTACCAAAGCCAACTCCACGCCACGTGGTCCTAAGACGATTGACCGACTTAGGATTCTACACCCAGTATGACGTGACCTAGGCTCTGAACAAAACCCTAGAGTCGCCTCTACGCTGCCACCACCAGACCAGTAATTCAAGAGCAATGATCGAGGTCTGGATCGATCACGCTAATTAATCAACCTAGGGGCTTGATCCCCACTATATACGATGACCTTGAGTGTGGAATAAATTACACGGTAATGATAATTCCGATTCGATGTTAGAATCGGCGCCCAATCCAACTTTACCTCGTGTGGACCACGTGACCAGGACAAGTTTACACATAAAACACATGGAAACAATAAAATGCAAATTAATAACAAATTTAATTTATTAAAAGAAAACTAAAACAAAATCTAAATATGTTCACTCCCTATCACTTTAACACTCCCTACTTGACCTGAATGGCAAATGAGACTATTTCTATACATAACCATAGCAACTATACCTCTATGTTTTCCAGCTAAGATGTTGGGCTGGTCTCGGGGAGAGGTAAGATGTTTGACCTCTCCCAGCTGCTTCCGTGACCACACTGATCTCTTCCTTGTCTGGTCTACCCCAGACAAGAGTATTGTATCCTTCCGCCTAGTCAAAGTTTTACCAAGTTACTAGCCAGGTTTAAGTTATAACAATTAACCTCTGTTGTACTTAATTGATCCAGACTGGTTGAATTATTTTACTGAATTAAATTACAAACATCTAACGGCAGAGCTGTTCCCGATCCCCAAAATGGTTAATTGAACTTTGAGAAATACTAGACATGTCAACCCTGCTGACCTATGACCGCCGGTCACTCCGCCTTAAAAGTTAGATCTGATTCGTGACGTCACTGATGGTGACTTAAACTCAATAATTAGAATACTCTTGATATTGTATCCAGTACTATTATACCATACAATTTTAATGCAAAATGAATAAAGGCTAATTTTCTCTAAATTACTGAATACTATAGGATGATTCATTATACGCAGCTATGAACAAAGCGTCGGTTATTTCCACCGCGAATTCCCCTGGGGGTCAGGTCACCATGCGGCTCAGCTTCCCATTCTCTTTTGTCGATAAACCACTCTGGATAATTCTTACAACAGCCTAGTTTGTTACAATATAGCCTCATGATTCATGGTGTTGAGAAGCGTATATAGCCTCATGATTCATGGTGTTGAGAAGCGCATATAGCCTCATGATTCATGGTGTTGAGAACCCTATATGGCCTCATGATTCATGGTGTTGAGAACCCCATATAGTCTCATGATTCATGGTGTTGAGAACCCCATATAGTCTCATGATGCACTCTACACTAAGGAAACAAACATAGGAATGTGCCTCAATGCCAACAGTGACTGCCCAGACAGGTACAAGAGGAGTGTTGTTAACGCATATGTCGACCGTGCTCTCAGCCACAGCTCAGGATGGAAGCAAGTCGATGAAGAACTCTGTAGGGTAAGGCAGGTCCTAGTCAACAACGGCTACTCCAATGGTTTCATTGAAGACATCATAAGAAGGAAGGTGAAACGCCATGCAACCTCTGAAGAGAGACAACTAACACAACACCTGTAACCCCCTATTAGACTATTTTACAGGAACTTCTTTTCTACAGCTCATAAAACGGAGGAAAGGGTCCTGAAAGATATTGTTAATAGAAACGTTATCCCTACAGACAAAAATCAGAAGATACAATTGACGATTTACTATAAAACCAAGGAAACTGCCAACCTACTCATGAGAAACTCTCCAGACACAAAGCAGAACGCTTTAAAAGAGACCAATGTCGTCTATGCCTTCAAATGCCCACTAGGGGACTGTAAGCCTCAAAGAATTCAGTATATAGGCAAGACAACAATATCTCTTTCCTGGCGATTAACGATGCATAAGCAACAGGGCTCCATTAAGGAACATATAATCTCTTCCCACAACCAGACCATCACCAGAGAAGTCTTCGCAAAAAACACGGAAATCATCGATAGATACAGCGATAGCAGGCCAACCTGTCCTCTTAAAAAGAACGTCAAAATTTGCCGTTTGACTCTACGGCTGTTTTTGGACGTTATTTTGTGTAAAACTTCGTCTATTATCGCTTTCATGGACTATCTCTTGTTATACAATGAAATGCCACACTCTTATTATTCTATAACTCACTGAATATGCTCTGATATTTGTTCTTCAAATAAAAATATATATATTTTTGCCTTAATTAGGCCATAATCCAGAAAATTCCAGCCTATCGATCTTTATATTTAGGAAAACATCTAATAAATTTGGAAATGAATTTTTCGTTCGCCGACAGTTGCCTGTTACTATTTAACCCTCTATGCTTTAATGTCGCTGGTCCTTGTGACTTTCCCAGGATTTATATAGGTTTTGTAGTAGCATTTAGTCAGACTACAGTAATTTAACTAATGGGAAACCTCTATAGTTGTCGTAAATTAATAATAATCATTTATCAAATAATAAATTAGCAAACATATGCAACATTTTGTGTTACGACTTTTCGGGTAGGCCGTTCTGTTTGTTTACAACCCCAATGGTTCAAAATACACAATACTTTTAACATATAAGTGACTATGTATGCTCTAATATATGGTCCTCAATGAAAATTATCGTTTTCTTTGTTAATTTGTCCATAATGAATAAGATTCCTTACTGTTGATCTTTATATTAAGAAAAACATCTAAACAAATTGGTATTGTGTTTTCGTTCAGATAAAGTTTCCAGATACTATTTCCTAGTTATCATTTAATGTAGGTGGTTATTTTAATCTGCGGCTACCAGGGGCTTTCTCCCATTATACAATATAAATGTACTCACTAACTATTCTCTGGTATCTGTTCTTCAAGTAAAATTACCTATTTTTTTGTTTTTGCTTAATTAGTCCATAATTCATAAAATTCCTTCAGGTCGATCTTTATATTTAGGAAAACATCTAATCAATTTGGAATTTAATTTTTCGTTCACCTACAGTTACCTGCTATTATTTCATTGTTATATTTTATGTCGCTGGTCATTACGATTTTCCAAGAATTTAAACAGCAAGTAGCATCTTGTTAGAGTACAGGAATTTATCTATGGAGAACCTCGATAGCTGCCGAAAATTATTAATGATTATATATGGAATTTAAAATAATGAATTATTTCAGGCGGTTTTGTGGGTAGGCGGTTCTGCGGGTTTACAACCGAATTGTTTAAAAATCACACTATTTTAAATGTATGAGTCACTAGTATGCTCTGATATATGTTCTGCAATGAAAATAAAGATTGTTTTGTTGTTAATTACTCCATAAATGTGTAATGTGTTAATTCAATCTAAAATCTTTTTGCAACGTTTATATGCGATATACGTAGCTGGCAACTACCTAATATTTAAAAATAATAGTTACAACATTCTATTAATATATAATGTTGAAATAAAATATCACACAAAGTCTGTATACCTGTTTTTAGATCTCTTTTAAATTTTCTTTTAAAATAGTATTAACGATTTTTGTGAATCTTGAGTAAAAATTATGTTAATTATTATTAATCTAATTGTTATTATTTTAAGTAAAAGAATTGCAAGTATTCGAATAACCACGGGGTCTCTGTGTATGAATGCACGGATTTGTTTTTGTTATAAGATGGACGCCTTAGAAAGCATGGTGCAGGTGGCTCGCATCCGATCCCACGATCTTCACCCCTAAATCAACACAACAACAGGCCACCTGTGTTATCCAGGTATTTAGTATTTACGATTATAATAAGTAATATTTCTTGTATAATAATATTGCAGCAGGTGGTGTAGTGGTAGGACACTCGACTGGCGTTCCGCGGGCGCTATGTCATGGGTTCGTATCCTGGCCGGGGAAGATTTGCTGGGCGCAAATCCTTAACTGTAGCCTCTGTTTAACGCAACAGTAAAATGTGTACTTGGATGAAAAAACGATTCTTCGCAGCGGGGATCGTATTCCAGGGACCTGCCCGAAACGCTACGCGTACTAGTGGCTGTACAAGAATGTAACAACTCTTGTATATATCTTAGGTTAGGGGCTAGGCATTTACACTCTTAGGTCAGCAAACTAGCTAGAAGGTTAGACCATTAGACTCCACTGGTCAATCGGGGCCATGCATGGCCCAGCTTATCCTAACCTAGCCCAGCTTAAACCATCTTAGCATAGTTAGTTCTAGCTGTGCATAGTGCTTGCACAGCCTTGCTTATCCTAGTTTACCTCTTCCTAGCCTACCGTAGCCAAGCCTATCCCAGTATACCCTTACCTAGTCTTGCCTAGCTTTTAAACATGACCAGTCCTTCCTACCCTAGCCAAGCCTTGACCAGCTTAGCGAAGCCAATCCCTGCCTAGATTTAGCATAGCCTAGTTTTTTTTATTTATATATAGAGGGTACCACCTCTGGTTGAGTTTGTAGGAACCCTCCACTTATAGGGTTGAGGGTTCCATATATATTTATATATATATTATATAATATAAATAATGTGTGTGTAAACATGCCATGTGTGTGTAAATCACAAAAATTAACACTTGATTATATATATATATATATATATATATATATATATATATATATATATATATATATATATATATATATATATATATATATATATATATATATATATATATGTCGTACCTAGTAGCCAGAACGCACTTCTATGACTACTATGCAAGGCCCGATTTGCCTAATAAGCCAAGTTTTCATGAATTAATTGTTTTTCGACTACCTAACCTACCTAACCTAACCTAACCTAACCTTTTCAGCTACCTAACCTAACCTAACCTATAAAGATAGGTTAGGTTAGGTTAGGTAGGGTTGGTTAGGTTTGGTCATATATCTACGTTAATTTTAACTCCAATAAAAAAATATTGACCTCATACATAACGAAATGGGTAGCTTTATCATTATATAAGAAAAAAAATAAAGAAAATATATTAATTCATGAAAACTTGGCTTAATAGGCAAATTGGGCCTTGCATAGTAGGCATAGAAGTGAGTTCTGGCTACTAGGTACGACATATATATATATATATATATATATATATATATATATATATATATATATATATATATATATATATATATATATATATATATATATATATATATATATATATATATATATATATATATATATATATATATATATATATATATATATATATATATATATACATATATATATATATATATTTATATATATATATATATATATATATATATCAAATATATATATACAAATATATATATATATATATATATATATATATATATATATATATATATATATATATATATATATATATATTTATATATATATAATATAAATAATGTGTGTGTAAACATGCCACGTGTGTGTAAATCACAAAAATTAACACTTGAAGAAAAATGTGACAATGTCAGACCACGAAGGAAGAATTGAAACAGGAATTTCCTTAAGTACTTTCATATATTAATACATCTTCAGAAGGAATAATTTTTTATATAAATTAAATTAAAAAAAATAATTCCTCCATGGTCTGACACTCATATATATATACTGTATATATATATATATATATATATATATATATATATATATATATATATATATATATATATATATATATATATATATATATATATATATATATATATATATATATATATATATATATATATATATATATATATACAACTTTAGAACACTTTCCCACCAGGAGACTCGAACCCTAGCCAGCACAGAAGCCTTCCAGCAACTGGCATAACAGGTACGCCTTAACCCGCTCCACAACCAGCTCAGACCCTTAAAAGAGATGGTAATTTCGGAGTATTTAAATACACCAAAGATCACCACCTCCCAAGAGCACTAGAGCAAGTGAGGGGTCATTTAGACATTAATTTCATCAAGTCCCTGTTAATATGGGAAGACACAGTGTCTATGCTTAAGGCACAACTCTCCTAAACACGAGAGTTAAGTATACAACTTTAGAACACTTTCCCACCAGGAGACTCGAACCCTAGCCAGCACAGAAGCCTTCCAGCAACTGGCATAACAGGTACGCCTTAGCCCGCTCCACCACCAGCTCAGACCCTTAAAAGACAACTGGTATGTACAAGACGCCTTAATCCACTTGACCATCACGACCGGACAAAATGAGTTTTCAGTTGCATATTGTCCTGGGGACCATTCAGGCTTGTTCGCATTTGTGTTCCTCACGTGTGCCCCAAAGAATGAGGTGATTTGGTAAAATGCTATGCCCAAGATTACTATCCGAGTGCCGGCGGTGGGGTGGTTCAAATAGCCTCGGCTATCACCTCATTTTGTCCGGTTGTGATAGTCAAGTGGATTAAGGCGTCTTGTACATACCAGTTGCGTTGCTCCTGGGAGTATGGGTTCGAGTCACTTCTGGGGTGTGAGTTTTCAGTTGCATATTGTTCTGGGGACCATTCAGGCTTGTTCGCATTTGTGTTCCTCACGTGTGCCCCAAAGAATGAGGTGATTTGGTAAAATGCTATGCCCAAGATTACTATCCGAGTGCCGGCGGTGGGGTGGTTCAAATAGCCTCGGCTATCACCTCATTTTGTCCGGTCGTGATGGTCAAGTGGATTAAGGCGTCTTGTACATACCAGTTGCGTTGCTCCTGGGAGTATGGGTTCGAGTCACTTCTGGGGTGTGAGTTTTCAGTTATATACGTATATATATATATATATATATATATATATATATATATATATATATATATATATATATATATATATATATATATATATATATATATATATATATAAATATATATATATAGATTTATATATTGTCCTGGGGACCATTCAGGCTTGTTCGCATATATATTTATATATATATATATATGTATATATATATATATATATATATATATATATATATATATATATATATATATATATATATATATATATATATATATATATGCGAACAAGCCTGAATGGTCCCCAGGACAATATGCAACTGAAAACTCACACCCCAGAAGTGACTCGAACCCATACTCCCAGAAGCAACGCAACTGGTATGTACAAGACGCCTTAATCCACTTGACCATCACGACCAGACAAAATGAGGTGATAGCCGAGGCTATTTGAACCACCCCACCGCCGGCACTCGGATAGTAATCTTGGGCATAGCATTTTACCAAATCACCTCATTCTTTGGGGCACACATGAGGAACACAAATGCGAACAAGCCTGAATGGTCCCCAGGACAATATGCAACTGAAAACTCACACCCCAGAAGTGACTCGAACCCATACTCCCAGAAGCAACGCAACTGGTATGTACAAGACGCCTTAATCCACTTGACCATCACGACCGGACAAAATGAGGTGATAGCCGAGGCTATTTGAACCACCCCACCGCCGGCACTCGGATAGTAATCTTGGGCATAGCATTTTACCAAATCACCTCATTCTTTGGGGCACACGTGAGGAACACAAATGCGAACAAGCCTGAATGGTCCCCAGGACAATATGCAACTGAAAACTCACACCCCAGAAGTGACTCGAACCCATACTCCCAGAAGCAACGCAACTGGTATGTACAAGACGCCTTAATCCACTTGACCATCACGACCGGACAAAATGAGGTGATAGCCGAGGCTATTTGAACCACCCCACCGCCGGCACTCGGATAGTAATCTTGGGCATAGCATTTTACCAAATCACCTCATTCTTTGGGGCACACGTGAGGAACACAAATGCGAACAAGCCTGAATGGTCCCCAGGACAATATGCAACTGAAAACTCACACCCCAGAAGTGACTCGAACCCATACTCCCAGAAGCAACGCAACTGGTATGTACAAGACGCCTTAATCCACTTGACCATCACGCCCCAAAGAATGAGGTGATTTGGTAAAATGCTATGCCCAAGATTACTATCCGAGTGCCGGCGGTGGGGTGGTTCAAATAGCCTCGGCTATCACCTCATTTTGTCCGGTCGTGATGGTCAAGTGGATTAAGGCGTCTTGTACATACCAGTTGCGTTGCTTCTGGGAGTATGGGTTCGAGTCACTTCTGGGGTGTGAGTTTTCAGTTGCATATTGTCCTGGGGACCATTCAGGCTTGTTCGCATTTGTGTTCCTCACGTGTGCCCCAAAGAATGAGGTGATTTGGTAAAATGCTATGCCCAAGATTACTATCCGAGTGCCGGCGGTGGGGTGGTTCAAATAGCCTCGGCTATCACCTCATTTTGTCCGGTCGTGATGGTCAAGTGGATTAAGGCGTCTTGTACATACCAGTTGCGTTGCTTCTGGGAGTATGGGTTCGAGTCACTTCTGGGGTGTGAGTTTTCAGTTGCATATTGTCCTGGGGACCATTCAGGCTTGTTCGCATTTGTGTTCCTCACGTGTGCCCCAAAGAATGAGGTGATTTGGTAAAATGCTATGCCCAAGATTACTATCCGAGTGCCGGCGGTGGGGTGGTTCAAATAGCCTCGGCTATCACCTCATTTTGTCCGGTCGTGATGGTCAAGTGGATTAAGGCGTCTTGTACATACCAGTTGCGTTGCTTCTGGGAGTATGGGTTCGAGTCACTTCTGGGGTGTGAGTTTTCAGTTGCATATTGTCCTGGGGACCATTCAGGCTTGTTCGCATTTGTGTTCCTCACGTGTGCCCCAAAGAATGAGGTGATTTGGTAAAATGCTATGCCCAAGATTACTATCCGAGTGCCGGCGGTGGGGTGGTTCAAATAGCCTCGGCTATCACCTCATTTTGTCCGGTCGTGATGGTCAAGTGGATTAAGGCGTCTTGTTCATACCAGTTGCGTTGCTTCTGGGAGTATGGGTTCGAGTCACTTCTGGGGTGTGAGTTTTCAGTTGCATATTGTCCTGGGGACCATTCAGGCTTGTTCGCATTTGTGTTCCTCACGTGTGCCCCAAAGAATGAGGTGATTTGGTAAAATGCTATGCCCAAGTTTACTATCCGAGTGCCGGCGGTGGGGTGGTTCAAATAGCCTCGGCTATCACCTCATTTTGTCCGGTCGTGATGGTCAAGTGGATTAAGGCGTCTTGTACATACCAGTTGCGTTGCTTCTGGGAGTATGGGTTCGAGTCACTTCTGGGGTGTGAGTTTTCAGTTATATATATATATATATATATATATATATATATATATATATATATATATATATATATATATATATATATATATATATATATATATATATATATATATATATATATATATATATATATATACAGTATATATATATATATATATATATATATATATATATATATATATATATATATATATATATATATATACTGTATATATATATATATATATATATATATATATATATATATATATATATATATATATATATATATATATATATATATTATGTGTGTGTGCATACTCACCTAGTTGTGCTTGCGGTGGTTGAGCTCTGGCTCTTTGCCCCGTATGTATGTATTCATAATATATATATATATATATATATATATATATATATATATATATATATATATATATATATATATTATATATATCCTGCCTGAAATGTTGTGCGTACTAGTGGCTTTACAAGATAGTTCTTATAAAGATAGCATTTTGTGGTTATTCTCTATATCTGGTTCACCTAACAGTAAATAAGTGCCTGGGAGTTAGACAGGTGCTATGGGCTGCTTCCTAGGGATGTGTGTGTGTGTTTGTATTCATGTTGAATTTTACAAAGTAGGAAGAGAGATGTTTGTAAAAAAAAAAATCAAATATTTTTGAAAGTATAAATAGATCTGATATTTTTCTTTAATTGTTTATGTCTGCTGTCTCGCCTCCTTTATAAAATGGCATCATTCTTGCTTTTTTAAGGATATCAGGAAAAGTAAGGCACTCCAGAGATTTGTTGACTCCTTCCTAGTGTTGCCTAGCCCAGCCCAGACAAGACAGGCTGGGCATTCTAGCCTCACGCAGCTTAGCCCCAACCTACATGTAGCATCCCAGTCCATCCTAAGTGATCATTACCTTACTGGCTGTGTTTTCTCTTCAGCCCTGAATGTAATGTGGTGGAACATAAGCAGATACATATCAGGTCTTAGAGAATCTGTACTTCATACATTTCTTAATAATGTCTCACAAATATTTAAATAATTAAAAAAAATTGTATAATAACTTCATATTATTCTTGCAATTTATTTTTGCATTTTTTTATACAAAATTTACATTTTAAAAGATTACCTCTATTTTTAGATTGATGACTTGAAGACTACAGTGCCATCCACAGCAAATCATGGTCTTAAAATATCTCCTAGCAATGACGAGACCAATTTTCACAGAGATCAAATTTTCGCTAAGCAGTAGTCACATATATTATATATATAATATTATATATATATGAAATTAACTACTTCATTGCTCAAAGCACCTTTAGGCATTCTGAGAGTTGTGCTATTTTATTATTAATTAATTAGGCTATATTTTAATGTTTTGTAATGTTTTCATTACTTTTTTTGTTTTGAAATATAAATTGTTGAGTTTTGAAACATTTTGACATTAACTATACCTGAATATTTATAAACAAAAAAATACCAGAACTATGTCCTTGATAATTGCACTAAGAAGTCTTTGCCAAAATCAGGTGCTCAGTGCAGTAGTTAAAAACTTAAAAGTTGTACCACCTCTGGTGCAAGATTAGGGACCCATAGCCTCAGAGAAGAAAATAAAGAGTACTCAGAGAAGGCTTTGAATAATAGGCAGGCTGTTTGTGTGTGTTTCGACGGTAAGCTTGCTGACACCATATGTAATTACCTAAGTGTAGTTACAGGATTAGAGCTACGCTCGTGGTGTCCCGTCTACCCAGCACTCTTTGTCACATAATGCTTTGAAACTACTGACGGTCTTGGCCGCCACCACCTTCTCACTTAACTTGTTCCAACCGTGTACCACTCTGTATGCGAAAGGAAATTTTTGTATATTTCTTTGGCATCTTTGTTTAGTTAGTTTAAATCTATGACCTTTTGTTCTTGAAGTTCCAGGTCTCGGGAAATCTTCCCTATCGATTTTATCAATTCCTGTTACTATTTTGTACATAGTGATTTTATCACCTCTTTTTGTTGTCTTCTAGTTTTGGCATATATAATGCCTCTGACCTCTCCACATAGCTCTTGCCCTTTAGTTCTGGGAGCCACTTAGTAGCATGTCTTTGCACCTTTTCCAGTTTGTTGATGTGCTTCTTAAGATATGGGCACCACACAACCGCTGCATATTCTAGCCTTGGCCGAACAAAACTCGTGAACAATTTCTTTAGTATTTCGCCATCCATGTAATTAAACGAAATTCTGAAGTTAGAAAGCGTGGCATAGGCTCCTCACACAACGTTCTTTATGTGGTCCTCAAGTGATAGTTTTCTATCTACAATCAACCCTAGACCTCTTTCTTTATCAGAATTATATAAAGATTTCTCACATAATCTATAGGTTGTGTGGGATCTATGTTCTATTCCACATTCCATAACATGGCATTTATTCACATTAAATTTCATTTGTCAAGTGGTGCTCCATATACTTATTTTGTCCAGGTCTTCTTGAAGGGCATGACAATCATCTGAATTTTTTTATCCATCCCATTATCTTAGCATCATCAGCAAACATGTTTATATAATTCTGTATTCCAACTGGTAGATCATTTATGTAGACAATGAACATTTCTGGTGCATGTACTGTGGTACTCCACTTGTGACACTTCTCCAGTCCGATTGCCTCTGATTACTGCCCTCATTTTTCTATCAGTCAGAACATTTTTCAGCCATGTTAGAAGCTTACCTGTCACCCATCCAAAATTTTCTAGTTTCCAGAACAACCTCTTATGTGGAACTCTGTCGAAAGCCTTTTTTATGTCTAGATAGATGGAGTCAACCCAACTACCTTTTTCCTTTAAAATCTCTGTGGCTCAATCATAGAAACAGTAAATTCGATACACAGGATCTTCCAGATCGAAAACAGTACTGTCTGTGTAATATTATATAATTTCTCTCCAGTTGTTCTACCCATTTAGTTTTTATTATTTTTTTCAATCTTTTCACTGTTACACTTGTCAATGATTCAGGTTTATAATTGAGGGGGGGGGGGTGGAGTCTTCCCTGTTGCCACTTTTGTAGATTGGAACTATGTTAGCCTTTTTCCACGTGTTTGCTATGACTCCTGTACACAGGGATGCCTGAAAGATCAGGTGAAGTGGAAGGCTGAGCTCAGATGCACATTCTCACAGAACCCATGGTGAATCTCCATCTGAACCAACTGCTTTGTTCTTACTTAGCTCCTTTAGCATATTTTCCACTTCATCTCTAGACACCTCTATACGCTCTATGATGTTCTCAGAAATTCTTATTGTGTCTGGTTCTCTTAAGATTTCATTTTGTATAAACACACTTTGGAACTTTTCGTTTAATGTTTCAGACATTGCATTATCATCTTCTGTGAATCTGTTTCCTATTTTCAACCTCTGGATATTATCCTTTACCTGCAATTTGTTTGTTATGAATTTGTAGAATAGGCCCAGTTCTGTTTTACAATTATCTATTATCCCTTTTTAAAAATTTCTTTCTGCCTCTCCCCTTACTGCTGTATAGTTGTTTCTCGCATCTTTGTATCGCTGGTATGATTGGGGGTTTCCCTTCTTTCTATATTGATACCTGCTTGATGGGGTTCTGCTCTTCTACTCCCCAAGCCCGGCCCGAGGCCAGGCTCGACTTGTGAGAGTTTGGTCCACCAGGCTGTTGCTTGGAGCGGCCCGCAGGGCCACATACTCACCACAGCCCGGCTGATCCGGAACTTCTCTTAGAAAACAGTCCAGTTTTCTCTTGAAGATGTCCACGGTTGTTCCGGCAAAATTTCTTATAGTCGCTGGGAGGACGTTGAACAACCGCGGACCTCTGATGTTTATACTGTGCTCTCTGATTGTGCCTATGGCACCTCTGCTCTTCACTGGTTCAATCTTGCATTTTTTTCCATATCGTTCACTCCAGTACGTTGTTATTTTACTGTGTAGATTTGGGACCTGGCCCTCCAGTATCTTCCATGTGTATATTATTTGGTATCTCTCTCGTCTCCGTTCTAGAGAGTACATTTGGAGAGCTTTGAGACGATCCCAATAATTTAGGTGTTTTATCTCGTCTATGCGTGCCGTATATGTTCTCTGTATTCCCTCTATTTCAGCAATCTCTCCTGCTCTGAAGGGGAAAGTGAATACTGAGCAGTATTCGAGACGGGACAACATAAGTGACTTGAAGAGTACAACCATTGTGATGGGATCCCTGGATTTGAAAGTTCTCATAATCCATCCGATCATTTTTCTGGCTGACGCAATATTTGCTTGGTTATGCTCCCCTTAACGTTAGATCGTCGGACATCATTATTCCCAAATCCTTGACATGCTGTTTTTCTTCTATGGGAAGATTCGATTGTGTTTTGTACCCTGTATTATGTTTCAGATCCTCATTTTTGCCGTACCTGAAATTTATCACTGTTAAACATCATGTTATTTTCTGCTGCCCAATCGAAAACTTTGTTGACATCTGCTTGTAGTTTTTCAATGTCTTTCATTCCATTTTTGTATCTTTTGGTCTGTGGCCCTCTCTCAATTTCTGTTGAACCAATCCTGTTTTCTGGCCCTGCATCTCTGTTTTGGTAAGAATGTTTGTGTGCCTTCATTGTATATTTTTCAAAATTTGGCATACATTTAATTTACTTCCCTGTCTAGCAACAAGTCTGCCTAATTACTTATTAACAAAATTTTGAAATTCCCCATAGTGACCTCTCTCTCTTGAAATCAAGTTTATCAACTGTTTCAATGTCCCCATTTTCTGTGTGTGTGTGTTTGGAGGCTAAGCTTGCTGACACCGTGTGTGTAATCACCTATTTTTACTCACCTGTTTAAATAATAATAGGGGTGTGTACCACCTCTGGTGCAATTGTAAGGACCCACAGCCTTGAAGAAAATAAAGAGTATTCAGAGAAGACTTTGTGGATTCTCACTAAACACTAATCTTTTCTTCTCCTATCACCCCTCTTATTTTGTTTTATGCTGTATTCTATTATATATCATATAAATACATAGCCAAATGGCAATATTTATTACGTCTACACAAAAAGAAGACATCCACTTTATTTTTTTTCTCTCCTTTGTTTCTATGTGGATTTTGTTGTGACTTCTACATATTGGAGAATACATATCCGGCACTAAGCATGTGAAGTTTGAACGAAATTGGTCAACATGTAAATTAGCCACAGGTGGCCGAAGTTGTGACTTTTATTTTTTTGGCAGATTTATTTGCAGAGGTCAAACACTACTCTGTCTATTTAGCTTGTATTCATTAATGAGGACGAGATGAGGGCCTTATCACTAATAAATAGGAAATAAGGTATTGCAACATACATGTTTTGTTATAATACACATAAGAATGAAGGTAACTGCAGAAGGCCTATTGGCCTATACGAGGCAGCTCCTATTTATATCCACCCAATCTCATTCATGTATATGTCTAACCTACTGTTAGACTGTTAAGGGGCACAGTGTCTGTTTTTTCAGTTTTCTCTAACTTATCCCGAGATATTTTTTTGTTTTTTTCGTGACTTCATTTCAATACATATTGACCCACAACTTTCACATATTCGAGTACGAATGCCAAACAATCCTAATTATAACCTACAAGATATGTTATAAATTAGAAGTACTATATTTATTGTTGAGAACTTTAGATGCATTTTTCTCTGTGAAAAACAATTTATACTTTTGAAACGAAATAAAAATTTCATTTTCTGACCGATTCTCACCATTTTTACATATTATGTGCAAAGTTCTTAGTGCTAAGGTTCCTAATGAATCGATTTGTCATAAAGAACATAAGAACATAAGAACAAAGGTAACTGCAGAAGGCCTATTGGCCCATACGAGGCAGCTCCTATAAGAACATAACATAAGAACAAAGGCAACTGCAGAAGGCCTATTGGCCCATACGAGGCAGCTCCTATTTAACCACCCAATCCCACTCATATACATGTCCAACCCATGCTTGAAACAATCGAGGGACCCCACCTCCACAATGTTACGCGGCAATTGGTTCCGCGTAATTCCAATTGGTTTGGAATTTCGTATCATCGGCAAATACTATCTATAACCACCCAATCCCACTCATATACTTGTCCAACCCGCGCTTGAAACAGTCGAGGGACCCCACCTCCACCACGTTACGAGGCAATTGGTTCCACAAATCAACAACCCTGTTACTGAACCAGTATTTACCCAAGTCTTTCATAAATCTAAACTTATCCAATTTATACCCATTTTTCGTGTTCTGTCTTGTGTTGATATTTTTAATACCCTATTAATATCCCTCCTGTTATGTCCATTCATCCACTTGTAAACCTCTATCATGTCACCCCTAACTCTTCGCCTTTCCAGTGAATGCAACTTAGGCTTTGTTAATCTCTCTTCATATGAAAGATTTCTAATTTGGGGAATTAACTTAGTCATCCTACGTTGGACACGTTCAAGTGAATTTATATCCATTCTATAATACGGCGACCAAAACTGAACTGCATAATCTAAATGGGGCCTAACTAGAGCAAGATATAGCTTAAGAACCACACCAGGTGTCTTGTTACTAATGCTTCGATTAATAAATCCCAGTGTCCTATTCGCCTTATTACGAACATTCATGCATTGATCCTTTTGTTTTAAATTCTTACTAATCATAACTCCCAGATCCCTTTCGCAATCTCAACACCATCTAGCTCGTATCTTGTAACTCTATCATCATTACCTAGCCTCAGAACTTTACATTTATCAGCATTAAACTGCATTTGCTAATCCTTTGACCATTTCAAAACCAACTTGAAGTGATAGTAAGTCCTCCTCCGAATTAATTTCCCTACCGATTTTCGTATCATCGGCAAATTTGCAAATGTTGCTACTCAAACCTGAATCTAAATCATTTATATATATTATAAACAACAGAGGTCCCAGGACAGAGCCCTGAGGTACTCCACTAACAACATTATCCCACTCTGACTTAACCCCATTTATACTAACTCTCTGTTGCCTTTGGAATAGCCATGCCCTAATCCAACTTAATATAGCACCCCCAATACCATGAGCTTCTATTTTTTTAATTAGTCTTTCATGTGGCACTGTATCAAAAGCTTTGCTAAAGTCAAGGTACACCATGGTACACCTTTCTTTAGCTGAAAGAACAACGAGAAGTAACGAAGGAGGAGACCAGCAGTAAAGGGACCTCGTCTTGGAGAGTTGTGAAAGACAGGGGCCTTAAGAAGACTTTGATAAAGCCGCCTTCAAACGCCATAGCAACTTCTAATTCATTTGACGTTTTGGAGGACGAGTGCTGTGGTGAGACTGCGGATCGCGCAAAAGGGAAAGCAACGAAGAGAAAGGAAGTGCAGGCCCCTCAGAAAGTAAAGGAAGTACCTAAGCAAACATTAGTTGTGGGAGATTCCCAGATAAGGTATTTGGATAGAGCGTTTTGTGCTAGAGATAGGGGGAACAGGTTAAGGGTTTGCTATCCCGGAGCTGGCATTGGTGATATTATAAACAACATGAATGATATTATGGCTGGTAATGAGAACAATCCCATTATTTGCATTAGCGTGGGAGGAAATGATGTTGGTCGAGTTAGGAGTGAGGAACTGATTCAGAGGTATAAAACAGCCATAGAGTTAGTTAGGAGCAAGGGAGGAATCCCGATCATATGTGGCATTCTTCCAAGAAAGGGAGTGGGAAATGAATGGATATCGAGGGCACTTGGTGTCAATTGCCGGCTGGAAAGATATTGCAAATCAAATGCAATATCTTTCATAGACAACTGGGAACACTTCTATGGAAAAAATGAAATGTATGCTCGTGATGGGTGCATCTATCGAGAGCTGGGGTTGTTGCTGTTGCGAACTCGTTGGAAGAAGTGGTTAGAGGTGTTTGTTTGGGTTTAAACTGTTAGTAGATAGGGGTATGGGAATTGATTTGGAAGAAGGAGGTAATAAGAACATAAGAACATAAGAACAAAGGTAACTGCAGAAGGCCTATTGGCCCATACGAGGCAGCTCCTATTCTATAACCACCCAATCCCACTCATATACTTGTCCAACCCGTGCTTGAAACAATCGAGGGACCCCACCTCCACAATGTTACGCGGCAATTGGTTCCACAAATCAACAACCCTGTTACTGAACCAGTATTTACCCAAGTCTTTCCTAAATCTAAACTTATCCAATTTATATCCATTGTTTCGTGTTCTGTCCTGTGTTGATACTTTTAATACCCTATTAATATCCCCCCGGTTATGTCCATTCATCCACTTGTAAACCTCTATCATGAAGTGAGTGCCCCCAAAGATACAAAGCCATGTTCTCAATGCTTATATTCGTCGAGCGCTTACCCACTGCTCTGAATGGAGCAACGTGAGTAGAGAGTTTGAAAGAGTAACTCAGGTATTGGTGAACAACGGATATAGCAATGCGGAAATAAACGCTGCTATAAGAGGACACTTGGACCGTTGGTATAATCCAGAACCTAGAACAGAAACCACAACACCTCCAATAAAATTATATTACAAATCAACCATGCACAGTGAACATATAAAAGAGGAAAGAATAATGAAAGAAATAATCCGTAAAGGAGTAAAAAGCACTACTCCTAACCAAAACATAAACCTGATAATATTCTATAAAACCAAGAAGACTTCCGAACTCCTTATCAAAAACAGCCTGATGCCGACGGAGAAACCTCTACAGCAGCCAAGCGTTGTATACATGTACACTTGCCCCCACGAAGGATGTAACCTTCAATGTAAGTACATAGGTATGACGTCGACCAAGCTGACGAGGCGTTTGACATGCCATCTTCAATCCGGTGCCCCTAGGAATCACATGAGACAAGCCATGACATCACTCTAACAAGAGAAATGTTTAAACAAGAATACCTGCATAATAGACAAATCCCAAGATGGAAGAAGATTACAAATTCCTGAATAAATTCACATAAGAATAGAACAACCTACCACGAACACCCAAATCACGGAACTATTTACTCTACTCACCATGAGAGTAAGGACAAGACCAGAACATAACGATGCCAACACAGAAGACAATGTCCAACATAATTGGCCAATTATACTGGATTAATCTTTGTGTTTAGATAGGAGCTGCCTCGTATGGGCCAATAAGCCTTCTGCAGTTACCTGTATGTTTCACCTCACATTTATCCCTTATGTATCCCCCCATGTTTTCACCTTTATTGTATTATCACCTGACCCAGTGCGGCTATAAAATCAACCAGCATTGTAAGATCTGTTCACTTGAGAATGAACCATGGAGGTTCGAAACGTTGTGCAAATTGTATAAATAAGTGTAATACACTCTATAGTAAATCACTTCTTTTCTTCACCTTAAAAGTACGAAAATGAGTTTTGGAGAACTCCTATTTTAACTAAGCCCTGATGCTAAGAAAATAGTTAGAGGGATAGAAGCCCTAAACCAGAAAATAATAAATACAGAATATGCGGTCATATTCAATGAAACATGTTTGAAAGAAAACCTGCTGCCAGTATACACCAATATATATATAAATATATAAATATAATATATATATATATATATATATATATATATAATTATATATATATATATATATATATATATATATATATATATATATATATATATGTCGTACCTAGTAGCCAGAACGCACTTCTCAGGCTACTATGCAAGGCCCGATTTGCCTAATAAGCCAAGTTTTCATGAATTAATTGTTTATCGACTACCTAACCTACCTAACCTAACCTAACTTTTTCGGCTACCTTACCTAACCTAACCAATAAAGATAGGTTAGGTAGGGTTGGTTAGGTTCGGTCATATATCTACGTTAATTTTAACTCCAATAAAAAAAAAATGACCTCATACGTAATGAAATAGGTAGCTTTATCATTTCATAAGATAAAAATTAGAGAAAATATATTAATTCAGGAAAACTTGGCTTATTAGGCAAATCGGGCCTTGCATAGTAGGCTGAGAAGTGCGTTCTGGCTACTAGGTACGACATATATATATATATATATATATATATATATATATATATATATATATATATATATATATATATATATATATATATATATATGTATATATATATATATATATATATATATATATATATATATATATATATATATATATATATGTCGTACCTAGTAGCCAGAACGCACTTCTCAGCCTACTATGCAAGGGCCGATTTGCCTAATAAGCCAAGTTTTCATGAATTAATGTTTTTTCGAGTACCTAACCTACCTAACCTAACCTAACCTAACTTTTTCGGCTACTTAACCTAACCTAACCTATAGAGATAGGTTAGGTTAGGTTAGGTAGGGTTGGTTAGGTTCGGTCATATATCTACGTTAATTTTAACTCCAATAAAAAAAACTGATCTCATACATAATGAAATGGGTAGCTTTATCATTTCATAAGAAAAAACTAGAGAAAATAAATTAATTCTGGAAAACTTGGCTTATTAGGCAAATTGGGCCTTGCATAGTAGGCCGAATACGACGTTCTGGCTACTAGGTACGACATATATATATATATATATATATATATATATATATATATATATATATATATATATATATATATATACATATATATATATATATATATATATATATATATAATATATATATATATATATATATATATATATATATATATAAACCTAGAAGGGGTACCACCTCTTGTGCAAGTGTAGGGACCCATAGCCTCGGAGAAGAAAATAAAGAGTACTCAGAGAAGACCTTGTGGATCCTCACTGAACACTTTGATATTTTCTTCTCCTACCACCCCTATTCTTTTGTTAAGTGTGTATATTTATCTAACTTTATTTGAAAATGTCATTACACAAAAAAAAAGTTACAATATTGATTACATGCAGGATACAAGGCTGCTTGTCACAAGTTGAAAAGCTCCTCCAGCTCCTCAGATGGCGGGCAGGAACCGTGGATGCAGTGAGCATTTCCTCTCGGATTGCCACACTAAGGCGCTGAAAAAGAAAACTGGCAGCTCTAGGGTCTCTAGTTGTTTCGATTAGCTTAGACCCCAACTCCTTCAAAAAGCTAGCAGCACTTTTACCCCAGGCACCAAGTGTCTCTGAGGCAATGGGGACAAAATTGTAGTGGTGCTCAAGGTCTCTGTATTTACGTGACTTGGCCGCTTCCCGGTGATTGGCAGCTCCTCCTGCTTGTGTAGCACTGAAGTCAACATAGGTATTGGCTAAAGTTGAAACGCAAGTGTAGTCCCACACCAACTGTCTACCATTCTTCCAGGGGTTCACCGTAATTCCGTCTGGGCGACCGACAGGCTCATCAGAGTTGCGGGACATTAGGTAACGGGGCTCTCTCTCTGCTGGACAACCGGCTGTGGTAAGGCTTCTCTTAATAATGTCATTAACCTCACCGTGTCTTGCATGCCATCCTCCCGTCCTTTGGCAAAGAAGGCCATGCCGTCCATATCTGTCGGCCTCTGCCTCGCCGCAAATACACCTGTATTCGGTGTGGATTGGGGCAGCTAGGCGGAGAGCCACGGCAATTCGGAGGGCCTGCGTGAGTCGCTGAGGGAAAGATTGAGGGCTTTTTCTAGTGTTGATTTCAGTAAGCTGTCATACTCTTCTAATTTAATATTGTTGAAAGATGGCGAACATCTTAGATATATATATATATATATATATATATATATATATATATATATATAATATATATATATATATATATATATATATATATATATATATATATATATATATATATATATTATTTTCTTTATTTTCAATAAATTGTTTCCTATTGGTTTATTTTAAATATTATTATTATATTATATTAGGAACATAAATTATTGATTTAGTTATGTGGGTTTAGGTTGTGTTAAGATAGGTTAGGTTAGATTAGGTAGGGTTAGTTAGGTTCAGTCATATATCTACGTTAGTTTTAACTCAAATTAAAAAAAAAATTAGCTCATACATAATGAAATGAATATCTTTATTATGTCATAAGAAAAAAAAATTGAAAATATTGAAATTCTGGAAAACTTGGCTTATTAGGCAAATCGGGCCTTGCATAGTAGGCCAAGAAATGCGTTCTGGCTACTAGGTACAATATATATATATATATATATATATATATATATATATATATATATATATATATATATATATATATATATATATATATATATATATATATATATATATTGTACATATATATATATATATATATATATATATATATATATATATATATATATTGTGACGGTAACGCGTTGGTGTTCGGCTGTTCAAAGCTAGGGGTATGGCCTCGTCACATAGTATTAAAAAAAAATAGAAAATCTGGAACTTCGTCTGTGGTAAGGTAAGGAGAAGACACACAAAACACAAGTAAATTTTAACAATGAAATTTTAATTACGTTAAATAAACAAAACATGAATAAAATGGACAAACAATTTCGTATAATAAAATCAATCAATCAAAATAATAAGAATAATTAAATGACACAATGAAAAGTTACGTTAAGACAAGTGAGCAAAATAACAAGAAGTGCAAATATACAAAAAATGAGAGGTGCTGGAATATTGGCTTTAAGCTATCACCTCTCTCAGTACACGTACGCCAAAGCTTACGTCTAGCAGGGAGAAGTGTTAACTGTGTGAAAGCACGGAATATTCTGAGGACTGAGGTCGTGGCGGCCCAGACATCAAGTAGTATGGTGGGCGAGTGCAGTTGCAGCCAGACCGGCGACCAATCAGCGAGGAGCCGGCAGTAAGACAGGTAGTTTGGCGATTTGAGTCTGAGCAGGTGTCCCTGGCTGCATACGTTTTGCGCTCTGGCAAACCTTGCTGTGTTGTTGTCGTTGTTGGACATATCCCCCATAGTAGTTTTTATATAGATGAAACAACGTATTTGTGGAGGGAAGAGCAGGCTCAATCTCTTGAAGGAGATTATCGTCACAATATATATATATATATATATATATATATATATATATATATATATATATATATATATATATATATATATGTCGTACCTAGTAGCCAGAACTCACTTCTCAGCCTACTATGCAAAGCCCGATTTGCCTAATAAGCCAAGTTTTCCTGAATTAATATATATTCTCTAATTTTTTTCTTATAAAATGATAAATACACCAAAGATCACCACCTCCCGAGAGCACTAGAGCAAGTGAGGGGTCGTTTATACGTTTATTTCATCAAGTCACTCCTGTTATGCCAGTTGCTGGAAGGCTTCTGTGCTGGCTAGGGTTCGAGTCTCCTGGTCGGAAAGTGTTCTAAAGTTGTATACTTCACTCTCGTGTTTAGGAGAGTTGTGCCTAAAGCATAGACACTGTGTCTTCCCATATTAACAGGGACTTGATGAAATAAACGTATAAATGACCCCTCACTTGCTCTAGTGCTCTTGGGAGGTGGTGATCTTTGGTGTATTTAAATACTCCGAAATTACCATCTTTTTTAAGGGTCTGAGCAGGTGGTGGAGCGGGTTAAGGCGTACCTGTTATGCCAGTTGCTGGATGGCTTCTGTGCTGGCTAGGGTTCGAGTCTCCTGGTGGGAAAGTGTTCTAAAGTTGTATACTTCACTCTTGTGTTTAGGAAAGTTGTGCCTTAAGCATAGACACTGTGTCTTCCATATTAACAGGGACTTGATGAAATAAACGTATAAATGACCCCTCACTTGCTCTAGTGCTCTTGGGAGGTGGTGATCTTTGGTGTATTTAAATACTCCGAAATTACCATCTCTTTTAAGGGTCTGAGCAGGTGGTGGAGCGGGTTAAGGCGTACCTGTTATGCCAGTTGCTGGAAGGCTTCTGTGCTGGCTAGGGTTCGAGTCTCCTGGTGGGAAAGTGTTCTAAAGTTGTATACTTCACTCTCGTGTTTAGGAGAGTTGTGCCTTAAGCATAGACACTGTGTCTTCCCATATTAACAGGGACTTGATGAAATAAACATATAAATGACCCCTCACTTGCTCTAGTGCTCTTGGGAGGTGGTGATCTTTGGTGTATTTAAATACTCCAAAATTACCATCTCTTTTAAGGGTCTGAGCAGGTGGTGGAGTGGGTTAAGGCGTACCTGTTATGCCAGTTGCTGGAAGGCTTCTGTGCTGGCTAGGGTTCAAGTCTCCTGGTGGGAAAGTGTTCTAAAGTTGTATACATATATATATATATATATATATATATATATATATATATATATATATATATATATATATATATATATATATATATATATATATATATATATATATATATATATATATAACTTTAGAACACTTTCCCACCAGGAGACTCGAACCCTAGCCAGCACAGAAGCCTTCCAGCAACTGGCATAACAGGTACGCCTTAACCCGCTCCACCACCCGCTCAGACCCTTAAAAGAGATGGTAATTTCGGAGTATTTAAATACACCAAAGATCACCACCTCCAAGAGCACTAGAGCAAGTGAGGGGTCATTTAGACGTTAATTTCATCAAGTCCCTGTTAATATGGGAAGACACAGTGTCTATGCTTAAGGCACAACTCTCCTAAACACGAGAGTTAAGTATACAACTTTAGAACACTTTCCCACCAGGAGACTCGAACCCTAGCCAGCACAGAAGCCTTCCAGCAACTGGCATAACAGGTACGCCTTAACCCGCTCCACCACCCGCTCAGACCCTTAAAAGAGATGGTAATTTCGGAGTATTTAAATACACCAAAGATCACCACCTCCCAAGAGCACTAGAGCAAGTGAGGGGTCATTTAGACGTTAATTTCATCAAGTCCCTGTTAATATGGAAGACACAGTGTCTATGCTTAAGGCACAACTCTCCTAAACACGAGAGTTAAGTATACAACTTTAAAACACTTTCCCACCAGGAGACTCGAACCCTAGCCAGCACAGAAGCCTTCCAGCAACTGGCATAACAGGTACGCCTTAACCCGCTCCACCACCCGCTCAGACCCTTAAAAGAGATGGTAATTTCGGAGTATTTAAATACACCAAAGATCACCACCTCCCAAGAGCACTAGAGCAAGTGAGGGGTCATTTAGACGTTAATTTCATCAAGTCCCTGTTAATATGGGAAGACACAGTGTCTATGCTTAAGGCACAACTCTCCTAAACACGAGAGTTAAGTATACAACTTTAGAACACTTTCCCACCAGGAGACTCGAACCCTAGCCAGCACAGAAGCCTTCCAGCAACTGGCATAACAGGTACGCCTTAACCCGCTCCACCACCCGCTCAGACCCTTAAAAGAGATGGTAATTTCGGAGTATTTAAATACACCAAAGATCACCACCTCCCAAGAGCACTAGAGCAAGTGAGGGGTCATTTAGACGTTAATTTCATCAAGTCCCTGTTAATATGGGAAGACACAGTGTCTATGCTTAAGGCACAACTCTCCTAAACACGAGAGTTAAGTATACAACTTTAGAACACTTTCCCACCAGGAGACTCGAACCCTAGCCAGCACAGAAGCCTTCCAGCAACTGGCATAACAGGTACGCCTTAACCCGCTCCACCACCCGCTCAGACCCTTAAAAGAGATGGTAATTTCGGAGTATTTAAATACACCAAAGATCACCACCTCCCAAGAGCACTAGAGCAAGTGAGGGGTCATTTAGACGTTAATTTCATCAAGTCCCTGTTAATATGGGAAGACACAGTGTCTATGCTTAAGGCACAACTCTCCTAAACACGAGAGTTAAGTATACAACTTTAGAACACTTTCCCACCAGGAGACTCGAACCCTAGCCAGCACAGAAGCCTTCCAGCAACTGGCATAACAGGTACGCCTTAACCCGCTCCACCACCCGCTCAGACCCTTAAAAGAGATGGTAATTTCGGAGTATTTAAATACACCAAAGATCACCACCTCCCAAGAGCACTAGAGCAAGTGAGGGGTCATTTAGACGTTAATTTCATCAAGTCCCTGTTAATATGGGAAGACACAGTGTCTATGCTTAAGGCACAACTCTCCTAAACACGAGAGTTAAGTATACAACTTTAGAACACTTTCCCACCAGGAGACTCGAACCCTAGCCAGCACAGAAGCCTTCCAGCAACTGGCATAACAGGTACGCCTTAACCCGCTCCACCACCCGCTCAGACCCTTAAAAGAGATGGTAATTTCGGAGTATTTAAATACACCAAAGATCACCACCTCCCAAGAGCACTAGAGCAAGTGAGGGGTCATTTAGACGTTAATTTCATCAAGTCCCTGTTAATATGGGAAGACACAGTGTCTATGCTTAAGGCACAACTCTCCTAAACACGAGAGTTAAGTATACAACTTTAAAACACTTTCCCACCAGGAGACTCGAACCCTAGCCAGCACAGAAGCCTTCCAGCAACTGGCATAACAGGTACGCCTT
The DNA here is from genome assembly GCF_040958095.1 of Procambarus clarkii. Classification (NCBI taxonomy): domain Eukaryota; kingdom Metazoa; phylum Arthropoda; class Malacostraca; order Decapoda; family Cambaridae; genus Procambarus; species Procambarus clarkii. The sequence continues at coordinate 6,382,256 of NC_091181.1, read as the reverse complement.
AACCCGCTCCACCACCCGCTCAGACCCTTAAAAGAGGATGGTAATTTCGGAGTATTTAAATACACCAAAGATCACCACCTCCCAAGAGCACTAGAGCAAGTGAGGGGTCATTTAGACGTTAATTTCATCAAGTCCCTGTTAATATGGGAAGACACAGTGTCTATGCTTAAGGCACAACTCTCCTAAACACGAGAGTTAAGTATACAACTTTAGAACACTTTCCCACCAGGAGACTCGAACCCTAGCCAGCACAGAAGCCTTCCAGCAACTGGCATAACAGGTACGCCTTAACCCGCTCCACCACCCGCTCAGACCCTTAAAAGAGATGGTAATTTCGGAGTATTTAAATACACCAAAGATCACCACCTCCCAAGAGCACTAGAGCAAGTGAGGGGTCATTTAGACGTTAATTTCATCAAGTCCCTGTTAATATGGGAAGACACAGTGTCTATGCTTAAGGCACAACTCTCCTAAACACGAGAGTTAAGTATACAACTTTAGAACACTTTCCCACCAGGAGACTCGAACCCTAGCCAGCACAGAAGCCTTCCAGCAACTGGCATAACAGGTACGCCTTAACCCGCTCCACCACCCGCTCAGACCCTTAAAAGAGATGGTAATTTCGGAGTATTTAAATACACCAAAGATCACCACCTCCCAAGAGCACTAGAGCAAGTGAGGGGTCATTTAGACGTTAATTTCATCAAGTCCCTGTTAATATGGGAAGACACAGTGTCTATGCTTAAGGCACAACTCTCCTAAACACGAGAGTTAAGTATACAACTTTAGAACACTTTCCCACCAGGAGACTCGAACCCTAGCCAGCACAGAAGCCTTCCAGCAACTGGCATAACAGGTACGCCTTAACCCGCTCCACCACCCGCTCAGACCCTTAAAAGAGATGGTAATTTCGGAGTATTTAAATACACCAAAGATCACCACCTCCCAAGAGCACTAGAGCAAGTGAGGGGTCATTTAGACGTTAATTTCATCAAGTCCCTGTTAATATGGGAAGACACAGTGTCTATGCTTAAGGCACAACTCTCCTAAACACGAGAGTTAAGTATACAACTTTAGAACACTTTCCCACCAGGAGACTCGAACCCTAGCCAGCACAGAAGCCTTCCAGCAACTGGCATAACAGGTACGCCTTAACCCGCTCCACCACCCGCTCAGACCCTTAAAAGAGATGGTAATTTCGGAGTATTTAAATACACCAAAGATCACCACCTCCCAAGAGCACTAGAGCAAGTGAGGGGTCATTTAGACGTTAATTTCATCAAGTCCCTGTTAATATGGGAAGACACAGTGTCTATGCTTAAGGCACAACTCTCCTAAAACACGAGAGTTAAGTATACAACTTTAGAACACTTTCCCACCAGGAGACTCGAACCCTAGCCAGCACAGAAGCCTTTCAGCAACTGGCATAACAGGTACGCCTTAACCCGCTCCACCACCCGCTCAGACCCTTAAAAGAGATGGTAATTTCGGAGTATTTAAATACACCAAAGATCACCACCTCCCAAGAGCACTAGAGCAAGTGAGGGGTCATTTAGACGTTAATTTCATCAAGTCCCTGTTAATATGGGAAGACACAGTGTCTATGCTTAAGGCACAACTCTCCTAAACACGAGAGTTAAGTATACAACTTTAGAACACTTTCCCACCAGTGTTCTAAAGTGTATTTAAATACACTTTTGGTGTATTTAAATACTCCGAAATTACCATCTCTTTTAAGGGTCTGAGCGGGTGGTGGAGCGGGTTAAGGCGTACCTGTTATGCAGTTGCTGGAAGGCTTCTGTGCTGGCTAGGGTTCGAGTCTCCTGGTGGGAAAGTGTTCTAAAGTTGTATACTTAACTCTCGTGTTTAGGAGAGTTGTGCCTTAAGCATAGACACTGTGTCTTCCCATATTAACAGGGACTTGATGAAATTAACGTCTAAATGACCCCTCACTTGCTCTAGTGCTCTTGGGAGGTGGTGATCTTTGGTGTATTTAAATACTCCGAAATTACCATCTCTTTTAAGGGTCTGAGCGGGTGGTGGAGCGGGTTAAGGCGTACCTGTTATGCCAGTTGCTGGAAGGCTTCTGTGCTGGCTAGGGTTCGAGTCTCCTGGTGGGAAAGTGTTCTAAAGTTGTATACTTAACTCTCGTGTTTAGGAGAGTTGTGCCTTAAGCATAGACACTGTGTCTTCCATATTAACAGGGACTTGATGAAATTAACGTCTAAATGACCCTCACTTGCTCTAGTGCTCTTGGGAGGTGGTGATCTTTGGTGTATTTAAATACTCCGAAATTACCATCTCTTTAGGGGTCTGAGCGGGTGGTGGAGCGGGTTAAGGCGTACCTGTTATGCCAGTTGCTGGAAGGCTTCTGTGCTGGCTAGGGTTCGAGTCTCCTGGTGGGAAAGTGTTCTAAAGTTGAATACTTAACTCTCGTGTTTAGGAGAGTTGTGCCTTAAGCATAGACACTGTGTCTTCCCATATTAACAGGGACTTGATGAAATTAACGTCTAAATGACCCCTCACTTGCTCTAGTGCTCTTGGGAGGTGGTGATCTTTGGTGTATTTAAATACTCCGAAATTACCATCTCTTTTAAGGGTCTGAGCGGGTGGTGGAGCGGGTTAAGGCGTACCTGTTATGCCAGTTGCTGGAAGGCTTCTGTGCTGGCTAGGGTTCGAGTCTCCTGGTGGGAAAGTGTTCTAAAGTTGTATACTTAACTCTCGTGTTTAGGAGAGTTGTGCCTTAAGCATAGACACTGTGTCCTTCCCATATTAACAGGGACTTGATGAAATTAACGTCTAAATGACCCCTCACTTGCTCTAGTGCTCTTGGGAGGTGGTGATCTTTGGTGTATTTAAATACTCCGAAATTACCATCTCTTTTAAGGGTCTGAGCGGGTGGTGGAGCGGGTTAAGGCGTACCTGTTATGCCAGTTGCTGGAAGGCTTCTGTGCTGGCTAGGGTTCGAGTCTCCTGGTGGGAAGTGTTCTAAAGTTGTATACTTAACTCTCGTGTTTAGGAGAGTTGTGCCTTAAGCATAGACACTGTGTCCTTCCCATATTAACAGGGACTTGATGAAATTAACGTCTAAATGACCCCTCACTTGCTCTAGTGCTCTTGGGAGGTGGTGATCTTTGGTGTATTTAAATACTCCGAAATTACCATCTCTTTAGGGGTCTGAGCGGGTGGTGGAGCGGGTTAAGGCGTACCTGTTATGCCAGTTGCTGGAAGGCTTCTGTGCTGGCTAGGGTTCGAGTCTCCTGGTGGGAAAGTGTTCTAAAGTTGTATACTTAACTCTCGTGTTTAGGAGAGTTGTGCCTTAAGCATAGACACTGTGTCTTCCCATATTAACAGGGACTTGATGAAATTAACGTCTAAATGACCCCTCACTTGCTCTAGTGCTCTTGGGAGGTGGTGATCTTGGTGTATTTAAATACTCCGAAATTACCATCTCTTTTAAGGGTCTGAGCGGGTGGTGGAGCGGGGTTAAGGCGTACCTGTTATGCCAGTTGCTGGAAGGCTTCTGTGCTGGCTAGGGTTCGAGTCTCCTGGTGGGAAAGTGTTCTAAAGTTGTATACTTAACTCTCGTGTTAGGAGAGTTGTGCCTTAAGCATAGACACTGTGTCTTCCATATTAACAGGGACTTGATGAAATTAACGTCTAAATGACCCCTCACTTGCTCTAGTGCTCTTGGGAGGTGGTGATCTTTGGTGTATTTAAATACTCCGAAATTACCATCTCTTTTAAGGGTCTGAGCGGGTGGTGGAGCGGGTTAAGGCGTACCTGTTATGCCAGTTGCTGGAAGGCTTCTGTGCTGGCTAGGGTTCGAGTCTCCTGGTGGGAAAGTGTTCTAAAGTTGTATACTTAACTCTCGTGTTTAGGAGAGTTGTGCCTTAAGCATAGACACTGTGTCTTCCCATATTAACAGGGACTTGATGAAATTAACGTCTAAATGACCCCTCACTTGCTCTAGTGCTCTTGTGAGGTGGTGATCTTTGGTGTATTTAAATACTCCGAATTACCATCTCTTTTAAGGGTCTGAGCGGGTGGTGGAGCGGGTTAAGGCGTACCTGTTATGCCAGTTGCTGGAAGGCTTCTGTGCTGGCTAGGGTTCGAGTCTCCTGGTGGGAAAGTGTTCTAAAGTTGTATACTTAACTCTCGTGTTTAGGAGAGTTGTGCCTTAAGCATAGACACTGTGTCTTCCCATATTAACAGGGACTTGATGAAATTAACGTCTAAATGACCCCTCACTTGCTCTAGTGCTCTTGGGAGGTGGTGATCTTTGGTGTATTTAAATACTCCGAAATTACCATCTCTTTAAGGGTCTGAGCGGGTGGTGGAGCGGGTTAAGGCGTACCTGTTATGCCAGTTGCTGGAAGGCTTCTGTGCTGGCTAGGGTTCGAGTCTCCTGGTGGGAAAGTGTTCTAAAGTTGTATACTTAACTCTCGTGTTTAGGAGAGTTGTGCCCTTAAGCATAGACACTGTGTCTTCCCATATTAACAGGGACTTGATGAAATTAACGTCTAAATGACCCCTCACTTGCTCTAGTGCTCTTGGGAGGTGGTGATCTTTGGTGTATTTAAATACTCCGAAATTACCATCTCTTTTAAGGGTCTGAGCGGGTGGTGGAGCGGGTTAAGGCGTACCTGTTATGCCAGTTGCTGGAAGGCTTCTGTGCTGGCTAGGGTTCGAGTCTCCTGGTGGGAAAGTGTTCTAAAGTTGTATACTTAACTCTCGTGTTTAGGAGAGTTGTGCCTTAAGCATAGACACTGTGTCTTCCCATATTAACAGGGACTTGATGAAATTAACGTCTAAATGACCCCTCACTTGCTCTAGTGCTCTTGGAGGTGGTGATCTTTGGTGTATTTAAATACTCCGAAATTACCATCTCTTTTAAGGGTCTGAGCGGGTGGTGGAGCGGGTTAAGGCGTACCTGTTATGCCAGTTGCTGGAAGGCTTCTGTGCTGGCTAGGGTTCGAGTCTCCTGGTGGGAAAGTGTTCTAAAGTTGTATACTTAACTCTCGTGTTTAGGAGAGTTGTGCCTTAAGCATAGACACTGTGTCTTCCCATATTAACAGGGACTTGATGAAATTAACGTCTAAATGACCCCTCACTTGCTCTAGTGCTCTTGGGAGGTGGTGATCTTTGGTGTATTTAAATACTCCGAAATTACCATCTCTTTTAAGGGTCTGAGCGGGTGGTGGAGCGGGTTAAGGCGTACCTGTTATGCCAGTTGCTGGAAGGCTTCTGTGCTGGCTAGGGTTCGAGTCTCCTGGTGGGAAAGTGTTCTAAAGTTGTATACTTAACTCTCGTGTTTAGGAGAGTTGTGCCTCATATATATATATATATATATATATATATATATATATATATATATATATATTGTGACGATAATCTCTTTCAAGAGAGATTGAGCCTGCTCTTCCCTTCAAAGTACGCAAAAACAACAGATAATATAGAAGATATATCCAGCAAGTATCTCCAAAACGTTTTGCCCAGAGAGCAAAACGTATCCAGCACACCGGCACACCTGCTCGCTGCCACCACCACCGTAAACTGGCAAACTGCTTATCCATCGCCTGCCTGTCGCTGATTGGCTGGTGTCCCGTCGCACCTGCCTTCCACCCTCCGCCACTAGTTGATGTCTGGGCTGCAGCGGCCCAGAGTAGTCAGAATATTCCAGTGCTCCTTGCAGTTGACATCTCTCATTGGTAGACTAAGCCTTGGCTTTCGTGTACTAAGGGAGGTGGCAGCTCGAAGCCAATATTCCGGCATCATCATTATTATTTACTTTGCTATTACTCACTTGTCTTAACATAACTTTACATTTGCCAGTGATTATTCTTATTATTTTGTTTGTTGACTTGTCTGTTATATTTTATACTTAATTTTATTCATGTCTTGTTTTTCTAACGTAATTAAAATTGCATTGTTAAATTTACTTGTGTTTTGTGTGTCTTCCCATTACCTTACCACAGACGAAAGTTCCAGCTTTTTCTCTTTTTTTTTCTTTATGTGACGAGGCCCTGCCCCTAGCTTTTGAAACAGCCGAACACCAACGCTTACCGTCACAATATATATATATATATATTGGTGTATACTGGCAGCAGGTTTTCTTTCAAACATGTTTCATTGAATATGACCGCATATTCTGTATTTATTATTTTCTGGTTTAGGGCTTTCTATCCCTCTAACTATTTCTTAG